>NC_062974.1:1800000-2100000 GCF_023078275.1 Leguminivora glycinivorella | reverse complement strand
CGAGAAGTAAAATACATTTGCACCCGAGTGTAACACAAAACTTTTCACCTCACTATAGCGAGGAAACTACAACGCAAAAAATGCGTTTATCACTGCTTCCAGTAGTTCCACAGGGTGGTAAATCATCTTTATTACTAGATTCACCTACTTTAATCAATTTTAAAGCAGTTAATTTGACTTTATTCAAGGTCAAATTACTTTACCCACTAGTGGATAAAATGCGTTTTTACCCGCTGGTATTAAAGGACAAAACACTTGTTTCCGAGCTAGTGAGGGGAAAAATACATTTGCACCCGAGTGTAACACAAAACTTTTCACCTCACTATAGCGAGGAAACTACAACGCAAAAAATGCGTTTATCACTGCTTCCAGTAGTTCCACAGGGTGGTAAATCATCTTTATTACTAGATTCACCTACTTTAATCAATTTTAAAGCAGTTAATTTGACTTTATTCAAGGTCAAATTACTTTACCCACTAGTGGATAAAATGCGTTTTTACCCGCTGGTATTAAAGGACAAAACACTTGTTTCCGAGCTAGTGAGGGGAAAAGAATAATCCCTGAAAAACCAACATACTATGGTCGCGCAAATTAGTTAGCGAATTCACCGAGAGATGGTTTTGTCTTCTAGTCAAGTCGTTAGAGTTATGTGAAAACATGAGATTATTTTAACTGGGGAGTTTGAAAGTTTGTACGGAACCCTCGGTGGGCGAGTCCAACTCGCACTTGACCGGTTTTTTATGTATTGATATGTTATGTACTTGAAATTCAAAATCAATACGCAGTCTGGATTTCCTAGGTAGGTACAGAGGGGTGTCTGGAAGCCTAGCCGGGGGTCATTCAGGAGCGCGGTCCGCGCATGTCAAGTAACGTAGTCTATTTTTGGAATTAGCGAAATGGAACGTTCCTGAGAGCCCAGAGCGGTAAGAGCGTGCGACTTTCGATCCGGAGGTCGTGGGTTCGAACCCGGCTCGTACCAATGAGTTTTTCTGAACTTATGTGCGAAATGTCGTTTGATATTTGCCAGTCTCTTTTCGGTAAAGGAAAACATCGTACGCCAAATCTTGGGATTAGTTGTCAAAGCGGACCCTAGGCTCCCATGAGCCGTTGCAAATACCGGGATAACGCGAGGGGGATGATGATGATGGTATGAACCAGTGTAAGTACGAGTACAGACACTGATTCATAATAATCATAATTAATATAATGGGGGCATTGTTTAACCGCACGTCACGCCAATATTGATACCCGAGTAAGCGAAAGATTCCAATATTGAACGGCGAGTGGTTCAGAAAGTGGAATCTTGAGCGTTGCGACGGTTTCAAGGCACGTAGGACAAATTTTGCCACAGTGAAACACAAATTTTTTCACCCCATCAACACGAACAAAATACTGACTGTAAAACATCAAATCCAGTAATCTATTTAATAGTTATGATTCAAAATAATTATTTGTAGGTAAATTCTACTAGCCAGATCAATGCATCAAGTTAAGAGATAGAGATATTTAAACTGTCACCCATGCAAGAAAGCCCTGTAACACGATTTCAGTGAAGTTATTGCTTGCTAGGGATAGTGTTGAATGTTTAATGATTATTTACCTATTATATTAGGCAATTAATTACCATATTATAAGCCCTAATAAATCTAATAATAGAAACCCTATTATACATTACTTATGCTGCTTGCATTATGTCCAATTATCAGCTTGTGGTAATCCCCCTTCCCTCTTTAAAAAAAAAAAATCCTTGAAATAAATTAGTGTAATAGTAAGCACTTTGAATGTCTATCTATTGATTTTAGGTAATCAGTAATTTATTGCAAATTCATAGGTACATAAAGTTATTACAGTATTTATTTTGTGGACAGCTATGAACCCTGTAAGGGCACTGCAAATTTGTATCCTTATTGCTAGCTTACTATCTACATTCTAATTAGTAAACTTATTAGTAGTTATACTGTAGTACCACTTAGTTATGTCATCAAAATCAGTTTAGTACTTGTGAAAAGCAACACACAAAGTTATCTATCCTATTAATAGAAAAATATTCTAAATATAGAAATTTACCGGTATGAAGCATTTGTTTTTTTTTGGTAAAATAAAATCTCTGAAAAAGGGTTGATTGTTCAATCCATTTATCTTCAACTTTCTCTTTTGAAACTACGCAAACTGTCTAATAAGATGTACCTAAATCGATGACCGTGAACGCTCGCTACTAGTGCCACAACTCTATGCAATGTCAATGACCTTACCTCCCGGTGAATGAAGACTGGAGAGTGGCCAACATGCCTACCTACAACCCCAGGAAATGAAGGTTGTAGGTGAAATAGGTAAATGAAACAAGATGAAACTACAACATTTTAATATATTAATTAAAGTACTAAGGTAAAGTAAACTATAGGTATTAGTTTAGTAAGAGTTACGTTGTTCACTCAGTCGGGCGGCTTCAGCCGCTTCTTCTTGTTCTATGATCATGTTAGCCCATTCCTCGGCTTGCCGATACCTTTTCCTCTGCACATGGGGTGCATAAAATAGCCTATGGACCACAACCAGGCCAGATGTGACTGATACAGCCATCAAGGTTTTCACCAGCGGGCTGGAAGTGCTGAACCAGCGTTTGACTGCTTCCATGTTTATTTAACTTCAGCAGCTGACTCGGGTTGGGAGACGCGCTTATTCCTGGGGAAATACTCTTCGAAAAGAGGTCTCCAGATATAAACTCCGCCAAAAACACCCAAAACTGATACGAGAATAATCTGACCTCTTGTTATGCCTCTTGGTCTATAGATTCGCATATTAACAATGTCACACTACTAATCTTTTACTAATATTGTTTCAATGAAAAATAGTATTTTCAGTCCATAAATAACATTTTAACATAAAATAATTTAAGGTTATATCACAACATAACCTATAAAATTTGTTGAGACGTTTTTGAAAATCTTAAACCGGAAGTAGCTTTTCGGCATGAAAATTAAGGGCCCGCACACACGGGCAACTGTTGCCGGCGACTTTTTTGTCGCGACCATGGCTTAGTATGAAAGTGCGCCGCACACGAGGCGACGCAACTTTTCATACAAATACGAAAGTCGCCGAGCAACTGTTGCCTCCGTGTGCGCGGGGCCTAGATTCTGAAATTCTTCTAAACTCATTGTATATATCTCGCATCGCGTCTACCCGTCTGCGCTACGTTTATTTGTAACAGTGTCAGAGCGTTTATCAATCCCTTAAGTAAATAAAAAAAAACCGGCCAAGAGCGTGTCGGGCCACGCTCAGTGTAGGGTTCCGTAGTTTTCCGTATTTTTCTCAAAAACTACTGTACCTATCAAGTTCAAAACAATTTTCCTAGAAAGTATTTATAAAGTTCTACTTTTGTGATTTTTTTCATATTTTTTAACATATGGTTCAAAAGTTAGAGGGGGGGTGGCGCACTTTTTTTTCCTTTAGGAGCGATTATTTCCGAAAATATTAATTTTATCAAAAAACGATCTTAGTAAACCCTTATTCATTTTTTAATACCTATCCAACAATATATCACACGTTGGGGTTGGAATGAAAAAAAAAATCAGCCCCCACTTTACATGTAGGGGGGGTACCCTAATAAAACATTTTTTTTATTTTTTGTTTTTGCACTTTGTTGGCGTGATTGATATACATATTGGTACCAAATTTCAGCTTTCTAGTGCTAACGGTTACTAAGATTATCCGCGGACGGACGGACGGACGGACGGACGGACAGACAAACATGGCGAAACTATAAGGGTTCCTAGTTGACTACGGAACCCTAAAAAGGTAAAACTTGTCTTGAGTTTCTAAACGTAAGCTTACGTCAGTGTCACTTTGACAGTAAATCTCAAGTTCTTCACGTTGGTTTTGTAGTTGTTGATTAATAAATTTAATGCGAAATTAATAATAATTTACAGCTACATAACTATAAGCAAAATTAATGAGATAACAATAGCAGCATGGCATCCCATCCGAGGCAGGTCCCAAATATTTTAATAACAGGTGCGTGGAGGTAGCCTGTGTGGTGACGGGTTAAGAATTTCACCACCCCCTTTCTTCCCGTGGGTGTCGTAGAAGTCAAATTGTGGCGTAGGCGAGAGGCTGGCAACCTGTCACTGCAATGTCACAGTTTCGTTTTCTTTCAACCCCTTATTTGCCAAGAGTGGCAATTTAGTAGTTTCATGTGTTCTTTTTATGGGATACAGGCGTTTCTGTACATAAAGTCAACTCATGAGCCGTACCAGATAATAAATCTATTAAATTTCTGTTCCTAAATCTATAGGTACCCCTGGTGTCGGCAAATCCACGCTGTCAAAGTTGTTGGCAGACAGGACTAAGTTTACTTGGCGAGAAGTATCAAAACTAGCTGAAGAATATAATTGTTTAGACGAGTATGACCCAGAATATCAGTGTCCATATCTCAACGAGGATAAGGTAACTTTTTTATTGTATTTTTTTAATACCAATTTGTCAACGTTAGATGCTGCGCAGGATAGTAGGGTCACTGGCAACTTATTTTTTATTTATTAACATCAATTTAGATGACGAAATATTTACATCTTAAATTGGTAATTAACATTATTTTTACTTTTTTCAGTTTGTTAGTTGATAAAAATAATGTTAGATTAATTGCATACCTCTTGTGACTTTAAATATGTGTACAAAGCCCTTAAAGTGTTATATCAATAACATTAATAACTAAAATGTTTAGATGACAAAATATTTACATATTAAATTGGTAATTAATCAACTCAGTTTGTTAGTTATTGCATACCTCTTGTCTGTCTAAGCCCCATACTTTGACTAAGATGTAGACCTGCAAAGTTAGGGCTCGTAGAGTTATAAGAGATCAGTCTTGGTGTCTTGGCAACATTTTACATGAAAATTTATTGGTGGGATTTTAGAAGTCATGGAACATAATGACATATATAGTAGCTTTGTACTTAATTAAATTTATATTGAGTATTTATTGTAATTGTTGACATGTAAAAGTGCCCTTCCCAACTAACAAAAATTAGTCTTATAGTGGCTTATAATGCCAAAAATAGTACTCTTATAATAACCTTGTAAACCCTTTACAAGAGGGCATTTGGGCACACCTTATAAGGCCAAAAACCTTATATCCCCCTTGTAGTTGCTATATTATTAGCTTTCTTATCTTGTACGTGCTTTATTATGGCATGCAATAAGAAAGTTAACCTTATAATGGCAAGAAAAGTGCTTTTAAAAGGCTAATGTACTAATAAGAATCATATTTAAAGCTTTAATAAAGGCAATTATACTTGTAAGAATCATATTCAAAGCTTTAATAAGGGCAATAGCTCTTGTACACGTTTTGTGATCATCAGATATAAGGGAGTAAAACTCATAACGGCGAAACAGGATGCTGTTTTAAAAGTTTATTGTGCTTTTCGTAGTGATTTATGTGTACATCATCATCAAGTCATCCATTTTGCAAGTTAGTAAACGGTAAGTTAACTTTTACATATTACAATTATTTGCTTATTTATTATGAAAACTGTGTGGGAATCCAATTTCATGGTGAAATGTGATATAAAATGTGTTGTATTATTAATGCGCCCTTGTATTTCAACGGTTTTGTACTAAAAATGCGGTTAATTAATTTTGACATGTCTTGAGCAAGGCTGTTATAAGAGTAAAAGCAGTAAGCACATCATTTACAAATACTCTATAAGAGTAAAAACTTTATAATAGCCACCGGTGTTACTTATGATTCGCCATTTTATATATCTTTAGGGTTCCTTCTCACAATTAGTGAAATCCCGAACCTTACCATCTAGTTAAATATTTGTAACGGATACCAGTTAAAAATTCATAACGTTATCGTTAGAGAGCAGATTTCAGGTAGCGATTTAAATATTAATATGAATATGACTCGCATACAATATTTATTATTTTTTCTACACACGAAAAAATGTATGGGAAAGTAAAACCCTTTTTGGATGCTTTTGTGAATATTGGGCAAAAATTATAATGATAATAAATAAAAATAAAAAATATACTTATTTCTTTAATATTTCTTCTGCGCATTGCACAGTAAAAACTTCTATTATGGCTCAAAGAATAAAAAAAGGAAAATAATTCTCTTCTTATATATATTTAAATTGAAAGTCCATTATTTAGAATAAAATACTTTTTTTTAAATGTAGTTTGTTGAAAAAATAACATTAATTTAATCTAATTATTCAGTGAAGTTTGTGGTGTGCGATGTAGGTAATAATAATAGATTATAAACCACATGACATGTATTTAATAAATTGCACTATTCATATCCATATTAATATTTAAATCGCTACCTGAAATCCGCTGTCTAGTTATCATGTACTTGGCGCAAACCTTTGAAATTGCATTTTTGTTCGAAAGACCGTTCTTTTTAAACCGGTATTTTGGGGAACGCTTTGATAAAGGTTTGGTTCGATTAACCGGCATAGAACAAAATAAAACCGTGTAGTCCGCAGCATGTCAGGTACTACTGATATTTTCAATATTTCATTAGGAAGTTATACCTAGAATTTTCAATTTAAAACAAACTTGTGCTTCGGAATATTTAATCTTCTGGTGCCTTATTTTATTACTTCCTATTGATTTATTGTAAATGCTGAGTCATATACTCTATTTGATATTTATTATTATGGTTATTGTTACAGAATCTGTGGATGAGATACATAGTCAGCCGTTTTTAGTGACGTGAAGATGAGAACTCTTCTCCTCCTCTTAGTAAGTAAGTGCTATTGAAAACCACAGACGATTTCAGTACCGCCATCACAATGGACTTTGTGTCGATAACTATAAACAGCCTAGCCTAAGACTTCAAATAAATATTTTTTTTTATTACAGATGAACTACAAAACGGCACATATTCTGATGGAGAAAATCAGTTACAATCATTACTTACACCCAAAAATAAGCCCGGAGTGGTGGATCAAAAAACATGCAAAATGGAAGAGGACGCAGGAAATAGTTTAGGTTGTAAGAAAATCACACCAAGCAAAGATGGCGCTGATAATTCAAAACAAGAAAACGAAAATCAATATATCTTTTGTGAATTTGATGAAGACCTCGATAAAAGAAACTACTTATTATTTTGGAAATTTACTGATAGGTTAATTACAATTTCTACCACCGTGTAGGCGCTCTGAAGAATATATTAATATTTTGAAGTATGTAGACTCATTGAAACAGCAACATCGTGAGCAATAGAACTGAAAATATTAATCTTATAAAGTTACTTGTATCGGTTTGGTTTCGTCGCACATAAATAAATATCTTAAAAACAGTGAGTTTGTCTTTATTTGTCCTCAATTTTAATCTGTCTTAGTCCCAAAAGGACTACATATAAAATCGGTTTCTTCTTAAAATAGCCGAACATTGTATTGACTTATTCAGATCGTCCAAAATTCACAATGATAATCCGCAATAAAAGATTTTTTTTTATTTCAGACCAAAGTCCATAAAGTAAGGAATACACTTTTGGAACTTATTTTAATAAAGTTAATCTTAAAAATTAATATTAGTAGGTACTGATGGATAAAAAAACTGAGTGCCTTGGTAATAGTCTCTTATACGCTCAGTTATGTATAATTGGCCACCTCCGAGTGCATGCTAGTCTGGTATAACCGGTGGACACTCTAATAATGTAAACATTGTAAAACATGGAAACAATGGACCAGTTACATTTGCCCTCCAGTCGAGATCTGCCCCGCGGCCCCGCTGTATATACCTTAACATTTTTCACCGCAGAGCTACAGACACCTTAAATAAGAACAAAAAATATAATTATTAAGCTAAATCCAAACTCAATTCATCATTTAACGATATACCTGTATTACTGTCACTGCTGCTTGCCTGCATATTCTTATAATTATTCCATAATGGCATCCTCTACGGAACCACTAATCGATAAGTTGGGATCAGATTGTTCACATTCGCTGGATTTTCAAAATGACGAATCAAGTTTTATAAAAACTTTTAATACGACACTTTCAAGAATAATGCCTTTATAATTATTGTATAAGAGAAAATGTATTGCTTTAATTCTTTTAAACACTTTATAAAATGCTATAATTTGTTTGCTGGATAGACGTTTTATAATATGCTCCTATGAGGCATAAAGCATCATAGTTATCTTATGCATTACTTTTATAAGAATAATTGGCCATAACAAAAGCTTTTATAGTGCTTTGAATATTATACAGCGAAAAGGCATTTTAAATGGCTTCTATAAGAATACATATTTTTAAACCCTTATTGCAGTCATATAAATTGGACTTATTAACGTGTACATGGCCAAGTTATAAGAGTAAATGTACTATTGACCAAATTCTCTTATAATGAGCTACTATAAGAGTAAATATTTATAAACCCTTATTGCAGTCATATAAATTGGACTTATTAACGTGTACATGGCCAAGTTATAAGAGTAAATGTACTATTGGCCAAATCCTCTTATAATGAGCTAATATAAGAGTAAATATTTTTAAACCCTTATTGCAGTCATATAAATTTGACTTATTAACGTGTACATGACCAAATTATAAGAGTAAATGTACTATTAGGCCAAATTCTCTTATAATGAGCCGCTATAAGGAACTCTGGCATAATGAATGCTATTTTAAAACTACTATGAGTGTTTAGCCCTTATAGATTGATTTTATAAGGATACTAGCTGCCCGGCGTACTTCGAATCGCCTTATACTTGGAGGCGCAAAACATGGGGCAAGGCAAAGAAGTGACCATTTTTACTTGACACAATTAAGTAGCTACATTTTTAATTACATTATAGCGTACCTTCTATTTAATACACACAATTACACATACCTTCATTCAGTTGGTCGTCAACCGTCAGAGAGGACAGTAGTGAAATATTTACGAAAATAATAAGTTTATCTATGCCAATAATAGTGTAGATTTTAGGAAATAAAATAACCTTGCAAATGTTTAATGTATTTCCTAAAAAAGATAAATGTTCTTATCAGAATATTCAAAAAATTGTTAATATTTCAAATAATTTAATTTTACTACGGGGTTATTAATTTTTAATCAAATTTTTCTGACAACGTCTATGACCTAGAATTTCCTAGACTTTTCCATTCCACGTCCATCTTTCATGAAGAGCCAATGCCAAGTGATTGATTCGCCAATGTGTAAACAGCGGCTCTTATCTTGGCCAAGGGGTTTCACAAAGGGTTGGTGGAACCGTTGGCCATATGTGTACAGCGGCCATAATACTTTAAATTGCTTTTGTGAAGTATAAAATTGGACAACTTCATTTCATTGTTGAAAGATTGTTGAGTTTTGAACTTTTGAACTAAAACCTAAAACTTATCAGCGAAACAGCAAATTTTAAATATGCATTGTCCATTCTGCGGCAAATGGATGGAAAGGCGGAGTAAACAAAGTTTCTGTTCAAAATGCTCCAAGAGATTGCTAAAATGCGACGAATGTGGAATTGTAACTGCAGATTCATACAACTATTGCGTGAAATGTGGTAACAATTTATCCAGAACGAAAAGAAAATATCGTGCTGAATTACAAAAACAGAACCTTACCAACAAAATTAAATCGAAAATAGTTTTTCCACAAATGTCTGCGAATTCCCAGAAAGTGGAGCAAGACGGCGGTTTTCCTGCTTTAGAAGTAAGTTTTGAAGAATTAGATGAAATAGAAGAGAGCCAAAAATCCATTATAAGTCATCCGCAGACGGAGAAGAATTCTGTTTCGCAGCCAATAATCACCGAACCAATTTGCGACGACGCTCGGAGTTCACCAGTGCTGCTGAGAAGTCCCAGTCGCTCCGAATCAAATGGAGACAGCGGGTCGGACTGACAGTTTATTTAGGCGTTATCTCAAAAATCTGTGATTTCCCAAAAACACCGCAAGTAAGTGGAAATAACGAAATTGTCCATACATTTATTATTATTTCCACTTAGTTGCGGCCAAGTTGAACAAAAAAACATAGTAGGTTAAGCAATTATTAAAGCCAACTTAGGACAGTTTTGTTTTTCACTTATATTCATTTATTATAGGGTATTCACATATAAAGATATTATGTAAATAAAAGTGCTAGCAAATTTAAAATAAAAAAATAACACGAAGCAATGATGGCACCTACATAATTAGTATAGTATTGAATTGTATAATAATAAGTGTTATAGTGTTATATTATGTTTATTGATTGAAAGATATTATAGTAAAATTATAAGAAATAAAAATGCTCATAATTGTTATAAAATACATTTATTTACACCACCTACCAATACCTGTTTACAAATGGCAATAGTGCAGCAAAATTATGATCGAACGCAATTGTGACATACTAATGCGGCTGTTTTCATTAGCTGCCTCTCGTTGGTCATCGCTGCGATTAGCACGCTGGCTTGCTCTTTGAACATTTGTGTTACTTCGACGACCTAAATCTGGTTTTTTCTTTGGCATAGCCACAAAACAATTTTCACACAAAATCAAGTGAAATTTGCCAGACATGTGCGTTCCTTCCGATTTAGTATTATTTCTTACAGTTTACAATTAATGGCCGCTGTACACATATGGCAAACGGTTCCGCCAACCCTTTGTGAAACCCCTTGGCCAAGATAAGAGCCGCAGTTTACACATTGGCGAACCAATCACTTGGCATTGGCTCTTCATGAAAGATGGACGTGGAATGGAAAAGTCTAGGAAATTCTAGGTCATAGACGTTGTCAGAAAAATTTGATTAAAAAATAATAACCCCGTAGTAAAATTAAATTATTTGAAATATTATCAATTTTTTGAATATTCTGATAAGAACATTTATCTTTTTAGGGTTCCGTAGCCAAAATGGCAAAAACGGAACCCTTATAGTTTCGTCATGTCCGTCTGTCCGTCTGTCCGTCTGTCCGTCTGTCCGTCTGTCACAGCCGATTTACTCGGAAACTATAAGTACTACAGTGATGAAATTTGATGGGAATATGTGTTGTATGAACCGCTACAAAATTATGACACTAAATAGTAAAAAAAAGAATTGGGGGTGGGGCCCCCATACATGTAACTGAGGGATGAAAATTTTTTTTTCGATGTACATACCCGTGTGGGGTATCAATGGAAAGGTCTTTTAAAATGATATAAAGTTTTCTAAAAAACATTTTTCTTAAAGTGAACGGTTTTTGAGATATCAGCTCTCAAAGTCGTAAAAAGTATGTCCCCCCCCTCTATTTTTATAACTACGGGGTATAAAATTCTAAAAAAAATAGAGGTGATGCATGCTAATTAACTCTTTCAACGATTTTTGGTTTGATCAAAGTATCTCTTATAGTTTTTGAGATAGGTTGATTTAACTGTAATTTTGGTTAAGTTATTGGTTTATTATATTTGCTGCTACGGAACCCTTTGTGCGCGAGCCCGACTCGCACTTGGCCGGTTTTTTAGGAAATACATTAAACATTTGCAAGGTTATTTTATTTCCTAAAATCTACACTATTATTGGCATAGATAAACTTATTATTTTCGTAAATATTTCACTACTGTCCTCTCTGACGGCTGACGACCAACTGAATGAAGCGCCAACGTGTAAACGCAGTTGGCCATTGGCGCCAAGAGACAAAAAACCGACACCAATCGGTTGGCCGGCAAGCGCAAGCGCCAACTGCCAACTTACGGCCAAGTAGCCCTCTACACGCTTGGCCAAGGAGGTTGGTGGAACCGTTGGCCATATGTGTACAGCGGCCATAAAATACTAAACAGCACAGACTATAGACCAATAAAGCATAGACTACTTAAAATAGCTGTAACAGACGTGTGCGTTCCGATTTAGTATTATTTCTTATTTCTTTAACGGAATAATTACTAATTTTCACATTATTTTGCCATTCCTTATTTCTTTAACGGAATAATTACTAATTTTCACATTATTTTGCCAAGATAAATTAATAAAATCACAATGCGTTTGGAACGCACCTGTCATTAACGTCACGTCATTGTCAAGTTGTCAGGTAGGAACAATTTGTATGGGAAAAAAGAATCACTGTTTTCTAATTATCATCACAATATTTACGTGTTTTTACACTGCCTAAACCTTCTGCGGTCTAATACAAACATTTCAATACCAAAATTACGTAAATCGGTCCAGCCGTTCTCGAGTTTATAGGTAACTAACAAACGCATTTCATTTTTATATATATAGATTTTGTTTGTTGGGTTGTGGCCTACTTGCTGAATAAATGTTTGTGATTTGATTTGATTTTGACATAGGTACCTTATACTATACACTGCAGTTACTTGTGTAAATAAATAATTAAACCATATATTTTGTACTTTTCCAGCTTCTAGACACAATGGAAGGGTTGATGGCAAAAGGTGGTAATATTGTGGACTACCACGGCTGCGAGTTCTTTCCCGAGCGATGGTTTGATGCAGTCTTCGTAATCAGAACTAGCAATACTGTGCTGTATGACAGACTTTCGGCTCGGTAATCCACTTTTTACAATAGTTATGTCACTTACACACATTACACCACATGGTGGTAAATAATCATATGGCCCACCAGATGATAAGCAGACACCATAGCCTATGGATGCCTGCAACTTCAGGGGTTAAACATGTGCATAGCCAACCCCTTTTTTAGTAGTAGTAGTAGTAAAACACTTTATTGTACCAGAAAATAATACAACACACAGGAAAAAGAGCTTATTACGAGTACAAAGGCGAACTTATCCCTTTAAGGGATCTCTTCCAGTTAACCTTTGAGCAATTGAGGGAAACGGTTTAGTTTGTGGGAAATAATTTCTCCTAATCCCAGTTTAAAGTTAAAACTGGGAGACTCAGGACAGGACTCATAGTCTAGAGCCAATTTGGCCACAAGTCGTCTCCTTCATGATTTTCGTCGACATCTCTTTTAAATTAACTCAATAAACAATAACTTTACCGCAATTTATGTTATTATAAAATTTTTGCGTCTATTCATGTTCTTTCTAAAAATATAAGTTTCATTGGTATATGATAATATATAACCATGTAATTAAGAATTTTGTTTGGCAGGGGTTATCCTCCAGGTCGCATAAAAGGGCGCTGACCGTAGTAAAGTATTCAATATTTTTGAGGTCTTATTTTACGAATCCATATGTGAGAGGTATCGTTTGAAAGATAATTAAACCTACTATAATTGTTTACAAATAACTATAGTATTAAAGGTAGCTGTTTACAAAATATTTGAAAATATGTGTTTTTTATCGAGCATGAATCGCACAAGTACTGGGAAAAAATGCTTCTAAGTCAATAAACAATAACGTTACCGCAATTGATGTTATTATAAAATTTACGCGACTATTCATGAGCTTTCTAAAAATATAAGTTTTATTGGTAAGTGATAGTATAACCATTAAATTACGAATTTTGTTTCGTAGTGGTCACTCCGCCGGCCGCATAAATGAGCGTTGACCGTTGTAAAGTATTCAATATTTTTAAGTTCTTATTTTACGGATCCAAATGTAAGAGGTATCATTTGAAAGCAAATTAAACCTACTATATAATATTGTCTTCGGTTACCGCGATAGTTACTCATGAAATAAAACTATGGAAACGGATTAAATCGCGTATAATGAATTTAAAATACATCCCGACATTTCGAACTCTTTACAGCGTTCGTGGTCAACGGGTGACTGAGGAAAAATTAAAATGTGCAAAAGCTACCCACTTACAAGAAATATTAACGAACCATGACCACAAATAATATAGATTTCTAAGGCAGGTTCACACACTATTAATAAAGCCAGTTATACAATATTCAAAAAATTTACCATTACTCTGTTAAAAAATAATTAACCAATTAATCTACACAAAATTGACAAAGAAACAAACTGCAAATGTCCAACACCATACAACACAAATGCCTCACAGCCTTCGTCGTACTTGTTCCATTATCAGATGTACTACTGGATCCCAAGCCGGTGGTAAAGTAAAGCCATCCTCTCTATTAAAGTTTGGATATTTCTTGATCTCAATGGCCTCTCGCAACATTCTGGGTATATATCGGCTTGGGATCCAGTAGTACATCTGATAATGGAACAAGCACGACGAAGGCTGTGAGGCATTTGTGTTGTATGGTGTTGGACATTTGCAGTTTGTTTCTTTGTCAATTTTGTGTAGATTAATTGGTTAATTATTTTTTAACAGAGTAATGGTAAATTTTTTGAATATTGTATAACTGGCTTTATTAATAGTGTGTGAACCTGCCTTAGAAATCTATATTATTTGTGGTCATGGTTCGTTAATATTTCTTGTAAGTGGGTAGCTTTTGCACATTTTAATTTTTCCTCAGTCACCCGTTGACCACGAACGCTGTAAAGAGTTCGAAACGTCGGGATGTATTTTAAATTCATTATACGCGATTTAATCCGTTTCCATAGTTTTATTTCATAAACCTACTATAATTATTTTTGAATAACTATAGTTATAAAGGTAGCTGTTTACAAAATATTTGAAAACATGAGTTTTTTTTTTCGAGCATGAGTTGCACATATACAGATAAAAAATGCTTCTAACTTAATAAACCATAACTTTACCGCAATTAATGTTTATTATAAAATTTACGCGAAATTTCATGCGCTTTCTAAAAATATAAGTTTTATTGGTGTATGATAATATATGACCAAGTAATTACGAATTTGGTTTAGCAGGGGTCACTGCGCCCTGTCACGATATTGGGTGCTGACTGACCGTCGCCAAATTTTCTACATTACTCAGATCCTATTTTACTGATAAGTTTGTGAAAGGTATCATTTGAAAGCATATTATGCGTACTATCTTTATTTCTAATACTTCAAGTCGAAAACTGTAGAAGTTTACAAAATATTTGATTAGTAATATGTGTATTTTACTGTGCATGAATAGCATCGGCAGTGATAAGACACGCTTCTAGCTCAATAAATTATAGTTTTCCGCAATTGATATAATAACAAAATAAACGGAAAATGTATGACTTACACAAAAAATAAGTTTGGTTTGTATTGCATAAACAATTAATTTTAATTTGTTCAGCTCACCTACTGCGCACCATCATATAAATAGATGTCCACCGTCGTTGCCTTTTTTCATGATTTTTCAGATTTTATTTCACTGATCGTATATCCATACTAATATTATAAATGCGAAAGTAACTCTGTCTGTCTGTCTGTCTGTCTGTCTGTCTGTCTGTCTGTCTGTTACGCTTTCCCGCTTAAACCACGCAACCGATTTTGATGAAATTTGGAACAGACAATCTTTAGACCCTGAGACAGAACATAGGCTACTTTTTATTTAGAAAAAAAGGGATGAAGGGGTTGAAAAAGAGGTTGAAAGTTTGTATGGGATTTCTTAATTTTTAATGATGAAACCATGAAACTTTATATTTTAGCACTTGATAAGAAATCATTAAACATATATTTAAAGTCACATACAGGTCGAACGCGATTAATTAACATTATTTTTACCTTGTACCTGTGTACAAAGCGCGAGAACTTAAAGTGTTATATCATTAAACATCTTGATAAGGGATAGGGATAGGGATAGCGATAGGGAAAGCGATAGGGATAGCGATAGGGATAGCGAAAGGGATAGCGATAGCGATAGCGATAGCGTTAGCGATAGCGATACGGATACGGATAATATGGGTATCGTTAGAGGGATACGGATAATCGGTCGGCGGTCTCTTACAATCAATGTGCTCTAAGACGATCGTTGTTTGCTTGCTTGAAGATTACGTTTGCGATAAGTATAAGCAAAATGTAAAAAATTGTAAGGGATAATAGAAAAAAGTACTTTTTACCCACCGATCATAGTGTCGAAATACGGGCTATCTGGGATGTTTATAAAGGTTTCCCCAGCGTATATAGAATTACCTACGCTGTGGTCGATGTGTAATATTTCTACAATCATTGCAAGCAAAAGTATTATGTGCAATCGAAATAATCGCAGATAAATATACCTACAGAGAAACCTACGGTCCCTACGGATCCAAATGAAAATCTTAATGAATACTTTTATTACGCGGGCGAAGCCGCGGGTAAAAGCTAGTTCATAATAAATATAATTTATCACGTATCGAATTTACTTATATACTTAATTGATCAGTAAAATAAAATCTGTAAAATGATGAAAAAATTAAGGCAACGGCGGTGGACATCCGTTTATATGACGATTGACCGCATGCGCAGTGGGTATGGTGGACAAATTAACATTAATTGTTTAAGCAAAACTAACAAAACTCATTTTTTGTAAAGGCCATACATTTTGCGGTTCATTTCGTTATTATATCAATTGCGGAAAAATATAATTTATTGAGCTAGAAGCATGTTTCACTCGTATCAGTGCGAATGCTATTCATATACAGTAAAAATACACATATGTATTGTCAAATATTTTGTAAACTTCTACAATTACGACTAAAATTATTAAAAAGTAACGATAGTACGCATAATATGCTTTCAAATGATACCTCTCACAAATTGATCGCTAAAATAGGATCTGAGAAATACATTAAATTAGGCGACGGTTAGCACCTATTTACGTCACGGGGGTGCAGTGACACCTGCTAAACCAAATTCGTAATTACTTGGTTGTATAATGTCATACATCAATAAAACTTATATTTTTAGAAAGCACATGAAATGTCCTGTAAATCTTATAATAACATTATTTGCGGTAAAGTTATTGTTTATTGGTCATGCACCAAGATACAATCTTAAAAATTATGAAAACGGCAACGAAGATGGCCATCCATGTATATGACGGTGCGCAGTGAGTATGATGGATAAATTAACATTAATTGTTTATGCAATACTGACAAAACTTATTATTTGAAAAGGTCGTACATTTCGCCGTTTATTTTGTTATTATATCAATTGCGGAAAAAATATAATTCATTGAGCTAGAAGCATGTTTTACTCACATCGGTTCCAATGCATATTTTCAAATATTTTGTTAGCTACTACAGTTACAACTAAAATTATTGAGAACTAATGATAGTACGCATAATATGCTTTCAAAAGATTCCTGTTAAATAAAATAGGATCTGAAAAATATAGAAAATTTGGCGACGGTCAGCATCCATATGTGGCCGGGCGCTGTGGCCCCTACTTAACCATATTTGTAATTACTTGGTTATATAATATCATACACCAATAAAACTTATGTTATTAGAAAGTGCATAAAATTGCGCGTAAATCTTATACTAACATCAATTCCGGAAAAGTTGTTGTTTATTGATTAAGAAGCATTTTTTACCAGTAGGTACTTGTGCGACTCATGGTCTATAAAACACATATTTTCAAATATTTTCTAAACAGCTACCTTTATGAGTATAGATATTTATAAAAAAGTATAGTAGGTTTAATTAGCTTTGAAACGATACCTCTCGCACATGGATCCGTAAAATAGGACCTCAAAAATATTGAATAATTTACTACGGTCAGCGCCCATTTCTGCGACCGGGCAGAGTGACTCCTGCTAAACCAAATTCGTAATTACATGGTTATATATTATCATATACCAATGAAACTTATATTTTTAGAAAGAGCATAAATAGATGCGAAAATTTTATACCAACATCAATTGCGGTAAAGTTATTGTTTATTGAGTTAGACGCATTTTTTCTAGTACTTGTGCAATTCATGCGCGATAAAAAAACACATATTTTCAAATATTTCTTAAACGGTTACTTTTATGAGTATAGTTATTTAAAAACAATTAAAGTAGGTTTAATAACCTTTCAAATGACACCTCGCACGAACAGATTGGTGCCATAGGACTCGAGATGTGAATAAATATCTATGATGGTCGGCCGCCATCTTTCTTCCCCCTTTTTCTCAACCCGTCCCCCCCTCCTTAAACTAAAACAGGTCAATTCGTAATCTGGAGATAACGAGGAACACATCCATACCTGTTTTAGGTATTTAGAAGAGATGTCGACGACTTTTTGTAAAAGAGGTCGTTTGGTCCCTGACTATCAGTTTTAGCTTTTGAAGTAGCAATAGCATTAAGCTTGGTCATTAGATTTACAGGTGGAAAATGCCTTGATGCATGGAGTAAGCAGTTTGAATAATTGTTCCAGTATAAAATAAATTAGAAAAGCACCCACACTGGACAGTTTTAAGCTCTACAAAAAAAAAATACTTTTCATCATCGCACCACTCGCCAATTGAGTTGCAGGCGTCCATAGGTTACGGTGACCGCTTTCCATCAGGCGGGCCGTATACCTGTTTGCCACCGACGTGGTATAAAAAAAAATTGTTTTCAAACCTCAGTGCTCACTAAATTTTATGAGAATAAATTGTGACCTATAGTTGAGAATCATCAAAATATTATATTATTGGCCCTGCCTGCTGAGCCGCGGTCCCATTTATTTGTGTGACGAGCACAGATATTTGTTCCCGAGTCATGGATGTTTTCTATGTATATAAGTATGTATTTATCTATTTAAGTATGTATATCGTCGCTTAGCACCCATAGTACAAGCTTTGCTTAGTTTGGGGCTAAGTTGATCTAAGTAAGGTGTCCCCCAATATTTATTTATGTATTTATTGTTATCTTTTTATACAGGGGATACACTGGTAAAAAGTTAGAAGACAACATACAGTGTGAAATATTCGAGACACTGTTAGAAGAAGCGCAGTCGTCGTACAAACCAGAAATAGTTGTTCAGCTTCAGAATGAGACGCAGGAGCAGCTTCAACAGAATGTGAACACAATTGTGGAATGGATAGAAAGGTGGAAGGAGGAGAATTTATAAAAAAAATAAAAATGAACATTTTTTTTATTGAATAACCCTAAAAGTAACTCGCGCAAAACTTTGCACAGAGGGTGCCTTTAGCACATTGCGGAGAACCTCACTCACGTCAAGTTGTGCCAACCCTAAACTAGCTAACCCCTCAGGTGGCAGAGCTACAAGTTGCATAGGGGAGAAGTGGCGCGGTCATTTTATAAAACATTCCGTTAAGTGGCAGGCGCCGGGAGCCGGACTCTGGGAAAAACAAGCTGTTAAGTGGCAGGGACCGGCTCCCGGACCCCGTGCGACGATATACCTAAATATATAAATAAAACCGTCTAAAACTATATCTAGCTTCCTCATACTTGCACGAACCATTCGTCACTAAACAAGGACGGCATTCAGTAAAGGTTCAACTTCAAAACAACTAGAAATATGACCCAATTTGATTGGACCATCCGCCTGCCATATTTGAGACACGTGTTTAAAAACCGTCTTTTTCGCAAAAATTGTACTGTAATATATTAAAAACCGGCCAAGAGCGTGTCAGGCCACGCTCAGTGTAGGGTTCCGTAGTTTTCCGTATTTTTCTCAAAAACTACTGAACCTATCAAGTTCAAAACAATTTTCCTAGAAAGTCTTTATAAAGTTCTATTTTTGTGATTTTTTTCATATTTTTTAAATTTATGGTTCAAAAGTTAGAGGGGGGGGACGCACTTTTTTTTCCTTTAGGAGCGAGTATTTCCGAAAATATTAATATTATCAAAAAACGATATTAGTAAACCCTTATTCATTTTTAAATACCTATCCAAAAATATATCACACGTTGGGGTTGGAATGAAAAAAAATATCAGCCCCCACTTTACATACCCTACGCGCGCGGGGGCGGTACCCTAATAAAACATTTTTTCCATTTTTTATTTTTGCACTTTATTGGCGTGATTAATATACATATTGGTACCAAATTTCAGCTTTCTACTGCTAACGGTTACTGAGATTATCCGCGGACGGACGGACGGACAGACAGACATGGCGAAACTATAAGGGTTCCTAGTTGACTACGGAACCCTAAAAAAGAGATATAAGTGTAAATAAATGTATATTTAAGTCCCTGAATTACTTTTTTCTCCAATTTACTGTTTTTTTGCCTAAATAAAGTTACTTTAATAAATGGAAGTGGAAAATGTAGCCATCTGATATTTGATCGAGTCTAGCAAAATTCACATAAATGGAATGTATTTTTTTTCTATGGAATGATTTTAGCCGTTTCATAATGAATCCAGTGATATATGGTTTATGCACAACATCCCTACATTTTTTGAGTAATTATAATTTTTGTAACATAAGTAACATTCGCGATGACCACCCGTGAGGGCCCCGCCACTCAAGGGTAAACTTTTTCTGTCAATTTAGCGGTATCCTTGCCACTCAACAGCTTTTTATTTCAAGTCCGGCTCCCTGCCACTTTAAGCTAGAAACATACTACGCGGACGTCCGTTGTAAATCGACCGCGACCGAACAGTGTGCACGGAACAAAACATCCAGCGAGCCAGATTTCGAACGGACGTCCATGCGCTCAAGGCCACGTCCACGTCCGTCGACCGATAGTTTGCACGGCTATGTCCATTGTCCAGATTCCCGTCCGCGGTCGATTGAAGCTAGGAAGTCTAGGAACATACTACGCGGACGTCCGTCGTAAATCGACCGCGACCGCGACCGATCAGTGTGCACGGAACAAAACATCCAGCGAGCCAGATTTCGATCGGACGTCCGTGCGCTCAAGGCCACGTCCGCGTCCGTCGACCGATAGTTTGCACGGTTATGTGTAATGTCATTGTCCACATTCCCGTCCGCGGTCGATTCACGACGGACGTCCGCGTAGTGTGTTCCTAGCTTGAGTAGTTAGGTCAAAAAGTGTGTCCACATGAGAGGTCATTGTTTGGGCTGGTGTCCCTCTCGCACTTACTGACAATGTCAACATTAAGTCGACCGATAGTTTGCACGGTGTGTAATTTTAAGCTAGGAACATACTACGCGGACGTCCGTCGTAAATCGACCGCGACCGCGACCGATCAGTGTGCACGGAACAAAACATCCAGCGAGCCAGATTTCGATCGGACGTCCATGCGCTCAAGGTCACGTCCACGTCCGTCGACCGATAGTTTGCACGGCTACGTGTATTTCCATTGTCCAGATTCCCGTCCGCGGTCGATTTACGACGGACGTCCGCGTAGTGTGTTCCTAGCTTTATTGTCCAGATTCCCATCCGCGGTCGATTTACGACGGACGTCCGCGTAGTGTGTTCCTAGCTTAAGCGCTTCACAGGTGTCAGGTAGGCCCATTTTTATGATATGGTAACACGTTACACGACTAGGTACTTTTTTCTATGTTTGTACGGTACGGTACAAATTTTATCTGCCTACCTCATTGCAGATTTGCAAACAAAGTATGTAAGAAAATTGCGAACTGCAAACTAATTAGTTTTCACTGACGATTTATTTGCTGTTGAGTTAAATTTACACGAAATTCAATTATATGTACTGATACCCTTGTGATACAACAACACCATGCCTCATCACTTGTAAGTAAATAATATAAAATATAAGTTGGGAGTTGACCACATTCCATTAATTAATTAGTATTTGTTTATTACAGATGTATAAAACCTCTACAGCGTGGTCCAATCAGGAATTTATCAATTTCAGTTTTGAAAGATAATGATAATAAGGAAATAACATCTCAAATATTTAATGTTGATATGGTTGAGGTTAGTTTTAAATTTAACTTTGATTCACAACTCACACCACATATAAGGATGAAGGCAAGTAACACTAATGATTTTGTTCACGTAACTGCTCATTCTTACTATCAAGATAATGTTAAAGAACAAATTTACAACAAGCAATCATTTTGTTCTGCTGATTGGTTGGAAGCTACTATGAAAAGAATAGGATGTCATTCCTGTATTAATGTAAATGGCAAGAAAACATTTATATATTTAATAGATGTAGATATCACCATTTATAAACAATTTCCTGCTGTCTCTATACCTAATATTGATAAACTATATGAAGACACAGAATTCACAGATTTTCAACTGCATGCAGCAGATGGTAATGTGCCAATGCACAAAGCACTCCTTGCAGCAAACAGCAATGTGTTTAAAGCGATGATGAATGGAGAGTGGAAAGAGAAAGGACAAGGGCAAATCAATATAGAAGGGGTGACTGTGAAGACTCTCCAGCATATTAAGGACTATATGTACTTGGCGATGTTACCCGATGAAGCCCTAGAATTAGAATCACTTCTAGTGGTTGCGGCCCGTTACCTGATAGATAAGCTTAAAGCTGATTGCATTAAAAAACTGACTCAAACAGTCAAGCCGGAAAATGTAGATAGACTTATCAAGCTTGCTTGTCAGCATGACTTACATGATCTAGTAAAATCTCTGATATTAAATACTCGAGATGAATTTGTGAGTGATTATTATGAGTCCCAAAACAAAAAGAAAGAATCTTCCGATGATGGTGACAAGAATTAGTTTTCTCTTTGTGTCTGTACTGTTTTTTTTTTAATTCCTACTAATGTTACCTGTTCTACTTGTTAGAAACTTTGTGATTTATATTGTATGATTCAAACATTTAAGTTATTAGTTTACAATTGCATTATGTTACTTGATCGATCAATACTCAGGTCATGATTCAAAAGTTTAAATATAAAATGGCATGATTTGTTTTAAGTATTTCTTATTTAATTCCAACATTAACCACTAATTTTTTATAGATGATAATAGCTGGGAGTATTTTATCAGCTAACTTCATTTTATAATCTTTTAATCTATACTTATAAATAAATAAATAAAAATAAAAAAGCCTTTTATTTCTAGTAAGACAGTAATATTACAGAAATTAGAAAAATATATATCTTAACTATTAAAATAATGTCACACCAGAACCCTTTATGAGGTAAAGGCCTCTTCCAGTTGCATCCATTCATTGCGGTCTTGAGCCACCCAGGTCCAGTTGACCCCGGCCATTTTGGTGATGTCATCTCTCCATCGTGCCAGTGGGTGTCTTCTTTTTCTTTTTCCTCCTGGTCCTTAATAGGGTGCATTGGGGTAATTTCGAAGTACAGAAATGCTCGGGTAATTTCGAAAGGGGAATCTTGATGTCATGGAAATAATGGTGAGTTTTATGCGATTGATTATAATTTGTTCGTTTTTATAGCCGATAGCTCATAGTTTATTAGCTCGCGATGGGACCAGTGCCTTGGCAACTTATGTTTAGTGGACGCCCATAATTTTAACTTCATGTACTGGTTTAGGTTATAGAACTACTTTGTTCGTCGAGACCACTTAAGGGTAAGATACTATATAACACCAGCAGGGCAAGCACGTGATGGGCGGAAAGTATGTCGCTCATCTGCTTTTCTAACTGTATGAAGGCGGGAGGCGTGGATGAGTTTTCTACTGATGCGCTCATTATGAGTTTGCCCTGCATTTAATAAAAGAAAAAATAAAACAAATTATTATAAATACAACCTAATTTATTCATTATCCCACTGACAGTTAAGAAATGCATCAAATTACTGTATTTAGAGCAACCTACAAGTTAGAAAATATTTATAATTTCACAATCTCTTCGATAACCTGTCACATCAAAATGGAATGATAACTTTACACTAACCCCCTTATTCATAAACGTACACTAAAGTTATCAAGTTCGTTTGTCTCTTTCTGACGTATAGGTCTGAGAGAAAGGGACAAACGAACTTTATCGGCTTGATAACTTAGTGTACGTTTATGGATAAGGGGGTATAAGTATTTAAAGTGTGTAGAAAAATGTAATTATCACTGACTTTGGAAGGCATAACAATAGTTATTTGTTATACAAGGGGGCAAAGTTGTATTTTAACGCCGAGTGTGGAATTGAAAACCGAGCAAGTGAAAGGATTCTATAGTTGAACCACGAGCGAAGCGAGTGGTTCGAGAATAGAATCCTGAACTTGCGAGTTTTTTAACACAAGAGAAGTAAAATACATTTGCACCCGAGTGTAACACAAAACTTTTCCCCTCACTATAGCAAGGAAACTACAACGCAAAAAATGCGTTTATCACTGCTCCCAGTAGTTCCACAGGTGGTAAAATCATCTTTATTACTAGATTCACCTACTTTTATCAATTTTAAAGCAGTTAATTTGACATTATTCAAGGTCAAATTACTTTACCCACTAGTGGATAAAATCCGTTTTTACCCGCTGGTATTAAAGGACAAAACACGTGTTTCCGAGCTAGTGAGGGGAAAATCTTTTTACACTCTAGTGTATTTTTGTAGCATTACAGTGCACATCAAAATATAGTTTTATGGAATATCAAGCTTTGTATATTTTTAACATTTGTAATTATTATGAGTTTCGCATATTACACGTCCAAATAAAATCAAGACTATTCGACTTAAATAGTTTACGACTTACGACATGTCGCAACGACGCTCCTGTAGGCCTAGCACATGATTGCCGCGGGAGTATGTCGCCGCGAGATAGATCACACGTCTCCTTCTAACTGTATTAATGACATAAGGACGGGTAGTCTATCTCGCGGCGACATACTCCCGCGGCAATCATGTGCTAGGCCTACTGAACCGACCTCCAGGAAAAACGCGATGTAGGAAATGAGCGTTCAACGTACAGCGACATCTATCGGCAAATTGAGTAAACTAATGCGCGCGAGCTAGTATGAAAGATGATTTTTATGGAATAATTGTTTATTGCGTGAACCGATTTTAACCATTTTGCCTCTATTTGAAAGCAGCTAATTTCAGAAACAAGTACATGGTTACTAAGGTGTGTAATCAATTCATTTCAGATACATTAACACTTTCGCAACCAAGAACCCGCCTGGTGAGTACTCGTGAACCGTGCTCAGATGCCGGAGAACCCGCTGGACGGGTTCTCGCCATTTTTTTGTCTGGTAGCGAATGTGTTAAAGCTATTTTGCTTGCTAAATGCCCATGCTAGAGGAGTGTTAACTTATGAATGTGTAGTTTTTACAAGTTCACAGGAAAACGTTTGGAGACTTGTGCCTATCAGATTCAATACATCACTATAAATTATTTAAAACTAGATTGACACATCCTTTCAAGACAAAGAGGTGTTTTTTCTTTTACAAAATTCGTAATTTTTTTATCCAGTCATAAATCTAACGTTTCATATATTATAATGTTGCCAGTGTTAAAACAAAACTAAGTACGCAAAGTACATACGAGGGCGGTTTGACATGTAACTTGGTTCGGGTACTAAAAGATGGCGTTCGTGGTAACTTTCTTTTTATTGATAAAGTTTGATAACTAACTGTATTTAATCTGTGGCATCAAAGTAATTGTCGGCGGGAATTTTAGTTTTGACAGCTGTTGGAAAAAAGTTATCAAGTTAAATCGGTATAATGGAGAAAATTGGAGTTCGTGGTGTGATTCAATTCTTTTTTTTGGAAGGGAAAACGGCGAAGGAAGTTCATGAAAGGATTTCTCCTACGTTGGGCAACTCTTGTCCTTCGTACGAGACCGTTCGACTCTGGGTAAATGAGTTCAAGCGTGGCAGGACAAGCATTGAAGATGCACCCCGACCAGGTGCTCTGAAAACGGCGGTTTTACCAGAAATCGTAGATAAAGTCCACGATCTAGTTTTAGCTGATTGACGATTGAAAATACGTGAGTTAGCTGAAGTCTCAAGCGTCTCGACGGAGCGGGTACATTTTATTTTTCATAATGAATTACACAAGAAAAAGCTTTGTGCAAGGTGGGTGCCGCGGCTTCTCACTCCAGAACAAAAGCGTATCCGCATGCAAACATCTGCTGCAAACTTGCAGGTGTTTAATAAAAATCCCGTGGAGTTTATTCGACATTTTGTGACCATGGATGAAACCTGGATTCATCACTATATTCCAGAGACAAAACAACAGTCGAGATAATGGATTAGCCATGGTGAGTCGGCTCCAGAGAAGGCGAAGTGCGTCCCATCAGCTGGAAAAGTGATGGCGTCAGTGTTTTGGGATGCAAAAGGGATTATTTTAATCGACTATCTTGAAAAGGGAAAAACTATCACTGGGGCATATTATGCGTCCCTTTTGGACCAATTAAAGGCAGCGATAGCTAAAAAAACGTCCAGGGTTGGCAAAAAAAAAAGGTCATGTTTCACCATGACAATGCTCCGGTCCACTCATGTCGTCTCGTTGAACAAAAATTGGCGGAATTACGGTTTGAAATGCTTCCGCACCCTGCTTATTCGCCAGACTTAGCTCCTTCAGACTATTATCTATTCCCAAAACTCAAAAGTTTTCTGTCAGGCCAAAAATTTCAGTCTAATGAAGAGGTGATACTAGAAGTAAACGCATATTTTGAAGACCTGGAAGAAACCCATTTCCGTGAAGGCATCGAGAAGTTGCAGAAGCGTTGGGATAAGTGCGTTGAACTTCGGAGAGATGACGTAGAAAAATAAAATATATATAACACTTATATTCTTTTTTTATCATATCAAACCAAGTTACTTATCAAACCACCCTCGTATATACATGAATTCTAAACAATTAAGATCAGTCACTGGCATTATTTTATTTAATAAACTGGCAACACTAGAAACATTAGACTAGGCTTGAATTAAAAAACAACGAATCTGTGCAAATTTTAAGTGTTACCAGTGTAACCACTGCCTACGGATTATATATATTTTCCCACTTAGATTGAGACACACACTCGCGCACTAATACACAACTAGTCGCTACGCTACTTTCAATCCATCCTAACTATTTAAAGTCCTACATGAATCTCCATGTACTCTGTTTCCATTTTACGACGTAAGGTCATTCACCCTAATCTATAAGGCTCATTT
Organism: Leguminivora glycinivorella; assembly: GCF_023078275.1. NCBI lineage: Eukaryota > Metazoa > Arthropoda > Insecta > Lepidoptera > Tortricidae > Leguminivora > Leguminivora glycinivorella. The sequence continues at coordinate 2,073,380 of NC_062974.1, read as the reverse complement.
AAATGTTGAAACTCGCATGCGACTTTATATTTGTGTTATTGAGTTTACATATCCAGCCGACCGATCAAATGCCACACTATAAGGAAACTAGATCTTTTAGCATCTAAACCACTCCATAAATAATGGAAAAGCTCTTCAAAAAGGAAAGGCCGGAGCTTTCAAACATATATCCATCTCTTTCCTCCGGTGCAGTGCGAGAGAGTAGCGACTAGCGTGCGTTCAGATCTAGATTACAGCTCGTCTCGCTTCTTCTCATTGCCCTTTCTGTCGAAGCCCTTGAGTTCGCTGGAGGCCTGCTCCGCGATGTACTTGATGAAGTCGTCGAGCGCACGGCCGCCCTGGAAAAGTAAAATAGTTATTATCATGAGCTCTAAGGATAGAACAGTTAAGTTTTTTAAGGACTTTTTTCTTTCACCGAGTTTTTTCTTCGTCCGTCTATGAGCATGTCGATAATAGGGGCATTTTCAGAATCTGGGACCGAATTAGCGTTAGTTGTTAACAAAAATTAACTCACTGTCAGTTTTGTGACGATAATTAAGCGTGAAATTTCAATAAAAATATTGTTTTTGTGTTAATTACATAAACTTTAAGCGATAATCTACATTTTAGCGAGTTAATTTTTGTTAACAACTTTTGCTAATTGGGGGGGGGGCCCAAATTCTGAAAATGCTCATAGACAGGCGCGACTCCCTTTAGTACCGTTTGGTAGCCAAAATTTCGTAACCGGCTACAAACCGGGAATCTCGATTCCCATTTTGTAGCCTGTTACGTATTGGGCCAGAGTAGTATCGTTTAGTAACTAACCCGGCCTCTTATTCATAAACGTCCACTTAAGTTATCAAGCCGATAAAAATCGTTTGTCTCTTTCGACCTATTGGTAATGACCTAATGACGGAAAGGGACACGATTTTTATCGGTTTGTTAACTTTAGTGAACGTTTATGAATAAGGGGGTTAGTATTGCAACTGGCCATAAATTGGGAATCAAGATTCCCGGAAGACTCACTCCGCGATTCTTTCGCCGAGCTACAAGTACGTGCCGGGGTCGCGCATTCGCGGCCCATTCAGTGGTGACGACCTTCGCGCGGCGCAATACAACTCAATGTCGGCTGCTCGCGTGCGGTCCGTTTGTTAATGTAGGTAAGAATTAAGCGGCGGTGTGAACATCAAAGCAGTGAACCTTCTGTACTAGTACTATTATATTATGTGTTATAGATGATACTTACGTTAGCCTAGCGGTAAGTACGTACTTTCGTTCCGGAGGTCGCGGGTTCGAACCCCGGCTCGCACCAATGAGTTTTTCCAAATTTATGTGCGAAATGTCATTTGATATTTGCCAGTCGCTTTTCGGTGAAGGAAAACATCGTGAGGAAACCGGACTAATTCCAATAAGGTCTAGTTTACCCTTCGGGTTGGAAGGTCAGATGGCAGTCGCTTTCGTGAAAACTAGTGCCTACGCCAAATCTTGGGATTAGTTGTCAAAGCGGACCTCAGGCTCCCATGAGCCGTGTCAAATGTCGGGACTTACGTTATATCTGATGGGCTTCTTGCCGTCGGCAGACTTCCAGAAGATGGTGGGGAACCCTGACACGTCGTATAGGGACTTGGGCCAGTCGTTGGCGGTCGCGTCGATCTTGACGATGTCCACGTCCTCACCCTTCATCTGTAATGAGATATGAGGGAGTTAGTTAGCTGTGGCTAAAAGATGGGAAGGTTTTTAGCTTTGTATATTGCATAACCACAATAATGGACCGATTTTCATCAAATAAAGCCAACGCTAGACTCTCCCAGCTAATTCAGCTTTAAAACAAAAAGAAAAAACTAAATCTAAATCGGTTCATCCGGTCGAAAACTACGATGCCACAGACAGACATGTTAAACTTATAACACCTCGTCGTTTTTGCGTCGGGGGTTAAAAAGGGTGTCAAAAATTATATTAATTTTTAATGCTTTTACATTGAAATAAAATCTAAAATCAGATGAGAATATCACTTCTAAATAAATTATAAATACACACACAAACACAGACTGGAGTAAGCTTCCCTCAATGGCATAAACTATGAACACGTCACACCCGCTGTCCGTGACTAAACTCTTGAAGTTCGACTAGCTGTCTCTAACAACGTACCTTCTCTCCGAGCTCCTCCCACACCGGAGTGAGCTTCTGGCAGTGACCGCACCAGGGCGCGTAGAACTCGACAAGTGCGTCACGACCGCTGTCCGTGACTAAACTCTTGAAGTTCGACTAGCTGTCTCTAACAACGTACCTTCTCTCCGAGCTCCTCCCACACCGGAGTGAGCTTCTGGCAGTGACCGCACCAGGGCGCGTAGAACTCGACAAGTGCGTCACGACCGCTGTCCGTGACTAAACTCTTGAAGTTCGACTAGCTGTCTCTAACAACGTACCTTCTCTCCGAGCTCCTCCCACACCGGAGTGAGCTTCTGGCAGTGACCGCACCAGGGCGCGTAGAACTCGACAAGTGCGTCACGACCGCTGTCCGTGACTAAACTCTTGAAGTTCGACTAGCTGTCTCTAACAACGTACCTTCTCTCCGAGCTCCTCCCACACCGGAGTGAGCTTCTGGCAGTGACCGCACCAGGGCGCGTAGAACTCGACAAGTGCGTCACGACCGCTGTCCGTGACTAAACTCTTGAAGTTCTTGCCGACGGCGACCTTGACTGGGCCGTCGTTGGGCTCCGGGAGGGCTTCGGACTTGATGAAGGGCTCTAGTTTGCCGGCGAGCAAGTCCTTGGTGAACTGGAGGAGGTTCTCGATGCTGCAAATGGAAATTTGGTTACAAAATTGTCAAAGAATGTTAAAATTATGGACAATAGTTTTTATTCACCCTAAGACCAAATTAAATTATTTCATAGGAAATATTTTAATTTGTGTTTTTTATTAGACATACTACTATTATTTGGCCGAGTGGTTCAGGCATCCGTGGCTATGACGGAGGACGCTGGTTCGAATCCAGCATTGGACACTTGGAGGCCTTGGTCATTTTTTCTTTGTATATGACATTTATTTCAGTTTATAATATTTTTTATTGTTCCACAAAATTATCATAAGAACTAAAAGTTTAACATGATTACATGAAGATGAGGGTTTTGAATGATTCACGCTTATTTTCATTAGACCTATATCCGTGATCATGATGCATGCAACTGCGTCGAAATACCGGGAGCTCGACAAAATCAAAAAGGTAATCACGGTCTATATCCCGGTCAATGTAAGGCTACATGAAGATGTTTCTGGGTGTCAGGTAAAAATAAACTACGCAACATTAATGAAAAAAAAAAAATTTTTCAAGTAGGCATATTACAATGCGCATATGAACGTCAAATAAAGCTACGCCGGCTCTAACCCTACGCCTCAATGCTATTGATTGTAATGCTAATGTCGCTATTTGTATCGCTATACGTTTTCTACCTGGCAAAACCTACCGTTGCACACTGTCATACAGTGACGTCTTATTATTAGAAACTAACATATATCAGAGTTTTTCCCCTTGAGTATCAGGTGCTGTAGCCGAAGGGCATTCCTGCGACGCGAAACGAAAACGAAACGCCGCGAAAGGTAGTCTGGCTCTGTCGCGCCAATACGCAAGAAAGATAGAGACAGATAGCAAAGAAAGAGATATTATCGTGAGCGTTTGTGCATTCGGCTACGCACACTGTTAAGATTTGACGTTCTTTAGCCTCGTAAGGCTCACCATAGCAGGGGCGGCTCACTCCGCGATCCTTTCGCCGCGCTACAAGTACATGCCGGCGGCCGCGAGTTCGCGGCCCATTCACTGGCGACGACCTTCGCGCGGCGCAATAGAATTCAATGTCGTCTGCACGCGTGCGGTCCGTTTGTTAATGTAGGTAAGAATTTAGAATGGCGGCGTTTTGTGAACATCAAAGGAGTGAGCCTTCTGTACTTGTACTATTATATATTCTGTGACCATAGTTAGATTTCCCATTTTGAATTTGAACCTTGTTCTATAAGTAAATTGGTATGATTTTCGTTTGTTTCAAAAAGCAATGTAACAAGGGACATTCTACTTTATTTGGTTCATGAAAGATTCAAATTCGTTTGCAACAACTATGTACATTGTAATGTACATTGGGCCTTACGAGGTTAGTATAAACCGAAGAATACGTTAGAAGGTTAAAAAAAACCATTATTATTTTAAGTATTTGTTAAAAATACATCAAAGACACCCATACATTTTTTAGGCCACGCATACTATGTATAAGTAAGTTCATAACAGGTAATGAAAACGAAGTGAAGCATTCCGAAAACGCATTGATAAGCCATAATCAGTACAGAACGTACGAGTAAATGCACAATGCAGTCGTAAACTGTAAAAACAGTCGTTTTTCAATACACGACGTACCTACACGTCTACGTTTGTAAAATGTTAACTGCCTTTTGACATCGAGGTGTTGATTTTGTGTTTCGAGTAGGGATACCGAGATCCTGGGATACCGGCGTCATAGGGCAGATTTCAATACCGATATTTATTTCGAAAACCCGAGACAGAGGTATTTTTAGTAACTAACAAAATGTGACTGCACGGGAAAACGTCCCACTTTGTCTATTGCTATAAAGCCGCTTTGTCAATTTATTCATATAAAGATACAAGTAAATCTCGCCTTAATGGTAACCGACAAAGTGGGACGTTTTACTAAACACACTCACAAATATGCAAGATGAACGTAAATAAACTACCCATAAAAACTGACGCGCGTATTACCTACGCATTTTTCATAGTGATAGCACAGTATAATAAAGAGTACTATCGTACAGTATGGCCACTCCCGCTCCCCGCTGAAAGCGCCGCCCACCCCCTCTCGGTTACCTCACAGTTACCGCCTGTCAAAAACGCGCACCGTCGAACTGTCATATTTCACTCATACAAGCATAGTACGCGTTCACCTACACGAGCTTAGACTGTGTGCTAGGAACGCGCCTCTTTCATATATTTGATCGTCAGTGTCCGAGGTGTGGTGATAGACTGTTTGGTTCAACACTTCCCTTCTATCTAAACTTTGATGTGCTTTGAGTCAAAAATTGCTTGATGTTGCTTTCTCATAATTTTTAGATTAATTTACTTGAATTCAGCGGACATATTGATCTTTCTTTCTCTAAACTGACTTACTGAGGTACTCTACTCACTTAGACTTACTCTACTCAGTAAATTCAAAATGCACTTTTCCCCATTGTTTTACCTGAATTCAGCGGACATGATGTACTTGTTGCCATCGGCGTCCCGACCGTCTACCACGGGTTTGTCTCCCTTGGCGAAGTCGATACTGTACATACTCTTTGGTGAACTCTTTAGAGAATGACTCAGCAAAGTCACAAGGAACTCCTCTATAGTCTTACCTGAATTCAGCAGCCATGATGTATTTGTTGCCATCGGCGTCCCGGCCGGCTACCACGGGTTTGTCTCCCTTGGCGAAGTCCATGCTATACTCATTGACCTTCTGAGAGATATTATAACGACTGGTCCTTATGGAAATCTCCATAGTTTTACCTGAATTCACTCTGCGCTCTAAGACTCAAATAATGGACGTTAGCTCGGAAAGCTGGGCTGGTCATGTCTGTCGAATGCCGGACGATTTCTGGGCCACGAGTCAAACCGGGGATCCGGCAGACAAAGTCGGCGATGGCGGGAATAGGGATAACCTGGGCTTTGAGTGGTAGGTCAGACAGCACTAAACAGAGACAAATGGAAAAAGAGGGAGTGGCCAGCAGTGGGACACAAGTAGGCAATAATAAAATAGATTAAGATCATCTATACTAATATTATAAATGGGAAAGTGTGTGTATCTGTTTGTTTGTCCGTCTTTCACGGCAAAACGGAGCGACGAATTGACGTGACTTTTTAGGTGGAGATAGTTGAAGGGATGGAGAGTGACATAGGCTACTTTTTGTCTCTTTCTAATAATATTACTAGCTTTTGCCCGCGGCTTCGCTCGCGATATCATAAGAACCCCAAATATATATTACGCGCATATAAATGTATCGGCATATTATGTATGTAATGAACTATTCATAAGAGCTTGTAAATTAGGCCTACATGAATAAAGATATTTTGAATTATTCGAATTATTCTAATAATTACCTGAATTCAGCAGACATGATGTACTTGTTGCCATCGGCGTCCCGGCCGGCTACCACGGGTTTGTCTCCCTTGGCGAAGTCGATGCCGTACTCGTTCAGTTCGTGGGTGAACTCGTCCTTGCTGCTGATGGCGAAGGTCACTTCTGAGAGCTCCTTGGCGACCTAATAAACAATATTACACATAAGAGTTTTAAATGATTCACGTTTAGTTTCATAAGACTTATATTGACCGGGATTAAGTTGCATAATTCCATTTATGTAAAAAACCAGTGCAATCTGAGTTAAGCAAACGTAGTGACACGGTGAGTGTAGTGTGTTTGGACAGACCAACGAGTGTGAACGCGACCAGTGGTAACGCTGAGAGTGAACGCAGCCGACGCACGCGAATGAGGGTAGATCGCGCGCTGTCTCGCACGCAACTTTGATATCTACTTATATCCACGGACGTTTTTCCGATTGCCTCGAGAGGCCGCTCGGTCAGTGGGGACCCAGCCAATTACATACGTAGGTAGACCACATCTAGCGTCTCGCTAGCGTAGCGTCGACCCAACTGTATGGCAAAGCCTGCCTTCTTCCTTTTTGGCCTTAAATCTAATTGTCTTACTCGTACTTAACTGACCTTGAGCACACGGTTCCTCCAGTAGTTGGTGCCCTTGGGGTTCTTGACGTAGTCGACACCGTAGTAGGCGACCACCAGAGGGTTGGAGAAGTCTGCGATGTTGTCCTTCTGACGCACACCGACCAGGCCGTGGCTGGAAATTATTATACGTTTATAATAACTCGTACATCCCTATCACTACTCCTTATAATAATAAATATAATAAAGCGATAGTCGTTTTAGCGAAGAGTCTCGATCAACATCGTAAGAGACTCTCGCTAGGTGGCTGGATCAAGGGCCAGATGCAAAAGGCGGTGATCTTGGACACGGCGCGGATAGTCCGACGGTTCCTCTCTCTGCAGCCCTAACCACCGGCGGCTTGGGCCCTGCCCCGTTTTTAGGGTTCCGTAGCCAAAATGGCAAAAACGGAACCCTTATAGTTTCGTCATGTCCGTCTGTCCGTCTGTCCGTCTGTCACAGCCGATTTACTCGGAAACTATAAGTACTACAGTGATGAAATTTGATGGGAATATGTGTTGTATGAACCGCTACAAAATTATGACACTAAATAGTAAAAAAAAAAAGAATTGGGGGTGGGGCCCCCATACATGTAACTGAGGGATGAAAATTTTTTTTTTCGATGTACATACCCGTGTGGGGTATCAATGGAAAGGTCTTTTAAAATGATATAAAGTTTTCTAAAAAACATTTTTCTTAAAGTGAACGGTTTTTGAGATATCAGCTCTCAAAGTCGTAAAAAGTATGTCCCCCCCCCTCTATTTTTATAACTACGGGGTATAAAATTCTAAAAAAAATAGAGGTGATGCATGCTAATTAACTCTTTCAACGATTTTTGGTTTGATCAAAGTATCTCTTATAGTTTTTGAGATAGGTTGATTTAACTGTAATTTTGGCAGGTGTATAAATTGACATAATAAGTTTATTATATTTGCTGCTACGGAACCCTTTGTGCGCGAGCCCGACTCGCACTTGGCCGGTTTTTTTATAACGTGTTTATATATTTTGTATTGTTTTGTAAGTGGTTTTGTATTTTAATTTTATAATCATATTATAAAATTTATAAAAATAGCCTAGCCTAAGTGCGTTTTCGCATTATCCGATCCGATATCGGAAGTCGGAAGGATTTCAATAGAAAAAATCCAAGATGGCGCCTGTAATGTATGGGATATCGGTCCGACATCCGATATCGGATCGGATAATGTGAAAACGCACAGAGTTAAAATGAATAAAGAGGAAATATAATAATTTAATTAATGCTTTATTGTTAATGTGTGTTATTATTTGATGCTAATTTTAATTTTTATGTATAGTTATTTTATTGCGTATTGTGTCACTAAGAAAAACTCAAAAATACTAAAAGGATTTTCATGCGGTTCTCAGCTATGAACAGAATGGTTATAAAGGAAGGTTTAGGTATGTAATTTGTTTGTTTCCTCCTAAATTTAATGAAATATCACGATATTTTTTAATCAAATTGGTAAAAATGGCGCTGCTTAGCAGGCGTAGCGTAGCCGAATGGCATACGTCGACGTCAAACGCCGACAGAAATGGAGTCTGGCTCACGCCAATACGCAAGAGCGATAGAAATAGATATCTACGAAACAGATATTATCGTAAGCCTTTGTGCATTCGGCTACGCACACAGAGGTTTTAACCAAATACCGATTGAGAAATGGTGGAATTGTAATGAAATATTGACGACCGGTCTGGCGCAGTCGGTAGTGACCCTGCCTGCTACGCCGCGGTCCCGGGTTCGAATCCCGGTAAGGGCATTTATTTGTGTGATGAGCACTGATATTTGTTCCTGAGTCATGGATGTTTTCTATGTATATAAGTATTTATATATTATATATCGTCACTACTTTTAAAAAAACTTGTATCTTCGTCTGTCAATGAAAAGAAAATTGTAGTATATGTATGGAATGCATATAGACTTACTGCGTTTTAACTTTGAGGAACAGCGTGAGATACGAGATTTTTTAAAAGTAGTGACGATATATCGTTGCCTGAGTACCCACAACACAAGCCTTCTTGAGCTTACCGTGGGCCTCAGTCAATGTGTGTAAGAATGTCCTATAATATTTATTATTTATTTATTTATTGTGATAGTCTGACAGTAATTGAAGTAAAATTTGTCTGCACCGCCTCTAACTCTTCATTGGGGGATATGTGGGATTGTGGGACTCCCTCCTACTTACCACCCTCTCCAGGGAGAGGAGAAGAGGAGGTATACTCACTAAAAACCACTCCTACGTCGCCCTTCTAGCTGTTATGAAAGGAGTCATGGGATGCCGGAGATTCTACCATGAGCCTCTAAATCTACCTAAGTTTTCTTTATCGGCCAAATGAAGATTTTCTCATTTTGTACTTTGACATTTAGAGACTACATCGAATTTAATTTAGTCACAGTACTGAAAAAGCATAAAATCATTGTATGACGCGCCTATCAAGGCGTGTAACAGCGTATCAAGAATGTTTACGACTAAAAGTCGCAATTTTATACGCTAATTTAACCACCGTGGACTGATAATTGAAATTTGTAGACCCGTTTATCTATCGTCTTCAAGAATTTAAAATGTAATAAATAATACATTTTCTGTGATATTGCGTGTTTATTATAGTACAGTGATATCGTGATATACATATATAATACAGAGGTTTTCAGGCGAGTACCATGTTTAGGCCACGAAGCTTGCTCAGTGGCCTAATAGTACGGTACGAGAGTGAAAAGCTTATATCTCTATTGTATACAATAGTTTTTCTGTGAGTCATCATCAATGACGAACAATATCATCATTCAAGTTAAAATTAATGGCAACCAATTGTTTGTAATAACTATCTCTGATTGGTCGATGACGCGATAGACAAGAAAACGTGTTTCAGATGCAGAAAAATTTACCAGGTATCGCAAATTAGTATAGAACTTAGTTAACTAAAGTGAACTGTAATGAAATATAGGCTAGTTTCCTATACTTAAAATAAAATATTTTATGCAGTGCACGAAAGCACCACATAATTAGTAGAAAAATATGGACAGTGGTTTTGTTTAAACATAATTTCTATTTAATAAGTCGCAGAGAAAGACAAAGTAAATGAATTGACCGTATTTCACAACTGAGGACAGTATTTCATAGTAATTCCATATTAGCAAATCGTTTTGACAGTTCTTAAAAAGAAGCTGATTTGACTAGTAGGAAACTAGCCTATTATAGTTGACAAGTGTCAAAGACTATCCTACACTAAGCACTTATAGTTTAGTCTGTGGTGTCCTAATTGATTAAAGTAGACGAGTAGAAAAATATTTTAACGGTTTAATTTGCTGATTTGTTTAAAAAGTAATAAATATAACCTGATATAAACTAACTATTTTCTTAAATTAGCTATGGCTGTTATATTTTAAGCCGATTTTACTTGGTTATAAATGGCATTCTTAATGCAATTTAGCGTACATCATTATTCATTACAGCAATCGGCGAACAAATGTAATATATTCTCTACAAGCTTGAACAAATGTACCCATAAATAGATTCATTCTACAACTTGCTGAAAAGCATACACAACAACAAAGAGGATCGAGTGTATAGAATTTCTGTTAAGTAAAATGTGTTAATCACAGTCAGTATAGACTGCCATCTCTCGACACAGGCTTAAAACTTTATTTGACCATTCGGCCTATGTTTTTAACTTGATAATGTCAAAATCGTCAAATATTAATATTAGCGCCATCTAGCCCAGAATTGACTAAACATACACTTCTTTTGATGGTTCCGAGGTACGTTTTTTTTCTTAGACTTTATTATATATATATTATGTCTTTGATAATAGCTACTTGACTTGACATGTTACAAAACGACATGGGTACTTACATAGCTAAATAACGTTAGTAGATATTTTCAATTGGACTAAAATGTATCGTTATTACTTTAGGAGTGTTAATTTTCAGCTCATTTTCAATGTTATCGACGATCGGATGTACTTTAGTCACGAGATGTCGTGTTGTTTACCGCCATACCGACAAGTATATTGTACGCTATAAATTACGCTAGTTTGTAGTTAAAACGTTGCCAATGTAGCCATTTTTATTTTGTTTTATCGAAATAAGACTAAAAAACTCCAAAAAAACATGCAACTCATCTGTGAATGATTTTTTTGTGGTAAATCACTGTTTTTATTTTAATTCAGTGAATTGTTTCATCGTCATCATCATACGTGCGCAGACTTCTGGCCGAAGGGTGTGGTATTTCGGCGGTTCCGGGGCAACCTGCCGAATCCTACGCCGAGTCAGACGACGCAACGGAGCCACGCTGTTACGTCGTCGCCTAAATCTAATGTTTAATTTGTATTATTTATCGTTTATGTCTTGTTTTGTATTTTGTAGTTTCACAGTGCCTTAGTGTAAACTGTAATGCTGTGGTACTTTTTGATTAAATAAATAAATAAATATCAGCCCTTTATCGCCCACTGCTGAGCATAGGCCTCCCTTCTAGTACGCCACTTGTCAATTGGTTACTTAAGCCTATAGAAATCTTTGAGATATTTAACCCTTCGAGTCCCAAGCATCTATATGTATTTACTTATATTTACTGACATCATATGATGTCGCTCGGGCTCGAAGGGTTAAGCATGTTTCATCTTAGACCACACAAGCACTTACCACCAGAGACACTGGTCAAACGATTATTTAAAAATACTTACTAGTTGTCCTTGACGAAGGCCTTGAGAGACGAAGCCGCGTCATCACCGGAGTACACCACAGAGGACTCCTCGAATTTGTTCTGCAGGCGCTTAGGACGGTACAGGACGACATTGTCTCTGTGGACAAAAAAAGATATAGGGTAAAATAAAACCATAAAAAAACAAACCATACCAACAAAACCATAAAATCGTCACTACTTTGAAAAAATCTCGTATCTCACGCTGCTCCTCAAAGTTAAAACACAGTAAGTCTATATGCATTCCATACATACTTTCTACAATTTTCTTTTCATTGACATACGAAGATATAAGTTTTTTAAAAGTAGTGACGAAATAAAACCATATCTTATTTTATAAAACTGTTCGGTGGTAAATGGTACTCTTTACGTTAAATAATTTTGATGGCCTGTAAAGCCTGGTAAATAATATCCTAACCACAAAATTAAAATTTTGAAAAAACACCCGACCGCGATAAAGTGGACCGATTTTCATGAAACATGGCTAAGAACACTCCCGACTGACTCAGCTTTCAAAGAAAAAAAAAAACTAAATCTAAATCGGTTCATCCGTTCGGGAGCTACGATGCCACAGACAGACACACAGACAGACAAACAGACAGACACGTCAAACGCATTAACACCCCGTCGTTTTTGCGTCGGGGGTTAAAAAGATTAGAAAATTATATGGGCGCCACTTAGAGTTTGCATTATCCGACGAGTTTTTAATATTCGAATAATTCGGATAATACAATTTTTATTATTCGAATATTCGAATAATTCGGATAATTTCGGATAATTTATTAAACGGAACAAAATTAATGTTCCAGGTGCGTAGAAGCATGAAATTGATAACGGCTGAGATAGATGAGCGCCATAATGCGAAATGTACCTACATATTTTATTTATTTTTTGCGTAAATCAGCAAACTGTAGAAATTAAAACACACCCAGCTCTCTATCTTTAGTTCTATGACTAGAATCTTGCAATCAGATAGTGAGCTGTTGATATAAGACAGTAGTAGTAATTAGTTAGGTGTAAGGTATAAGGAGAAGTTTTTCTGACAACACCTTTATCTTGGAAATGGATGGTAGAGAGGATGGCTTGTTGAGAGTGGAACGTGAGACAACATCATTGGATATAATGATGGTTATAGGGCCATACAGCGTTGTCATATTATCCGATCCGATATCGGATGTAGGAAGGATTTCAAAGGCAAAAATCAAAGATGGCGCCTTGAATGATTTCGAGAATGTATAGGAGTTGGTCCTCCGCTCGATCGGATCGGATACTCATCTTAAATCTGCGGGGCCCTTCCGGATACACTTCGACCCATCGGGATCTTTTGTGAAATTACCCCCTTCGATCTTAAGATCCTTCAGCTATTCAGGAGCTTCTCGACCATCTCCACGTATCGGATGATGAGGCTCATGGGTAGCTCTCTGATGTCCTTTGGTACAAGGTAGCCTGCTCCAAAGTTCTTCATTCTTTGTCTGGCGAGGGCATGACATTCACACATTAGATGTCTGATGGTCTCTTCCTCTTCGCCGCACATGCGACAATCAGTGTAGTCAGCGTGTCCCATCTTGGCCAAAATTCCTTTGATCCCGTAATGGCCTGTGAACACCCCCGTTATAATTTGGAGTTGTCTTTTGCCTAGCTTTCCTAACTTTTTGCTCCATCCAGATTCAACCCTCCGCATAAAGAGCTTTGAATGCTTCAGACCTAGCAGGGCATCCCACTCTTTTGGTGATTAGCCTTTGCTTGGTCTTTCATAGCCGTTTTAATGGTTCCTTCAGATCTGTGAAGTTGTCTACAGATCTGGCCTGGCCTTGGCAAGTTCATCAGCATTTTCATTGCCAATGAAGCCTTCGTACCCCGGTATCCATACCAGTTGCACCTTGTTTTGCCTTCCAAGCTTGTTAAGAGCTTGGATGCCGTTTAATAGCAGTCTAGAGTCAACTCTGGGCGATGTGAAGGCTTTGAGTGCCGCCTGACTGTCGCTGAGTATATAGATATTCTTTCCTTGGGTTTGTCTAACTATATTCTTATGTACACAGGTAATTATTGGGTATGTCTCGGCTTGGAAGACAGTGGCATAATTGTCCATGCTGATACTACCACTGTAGTCACTAGTCATTTGCATAAATGCCTACGCCCGTACCAAATGCCATCTTGGACCGGATCGGATACTTAATATAAAAAGTTGAAAACTCTTTTCGTAGGCTCTAAACAAAAGCGTCCTGGTTAGGGTCTTAGTACAGGAGTGAGCAAAGATATGGGTACTTGTTCAAAACAGAATAACCAAAAAAGAGAAGCAATTAGTCGAAGACACTTTCTATCCAGTTGTGGATCATTTTAAACCTTAGTTGCACAGTGGCTGGTGCCAAAGTACCACTGGAAGGGGAGAGGTGATAAATAAGTAAGTAAATTCTTTACTGTACCACCAACATAAAATATACCAGACATAAAATTTAAAAGAATGAAGAAGGAGGAGGTACAAAGGCGAACTTATTTAAACATTAAAATCCAAAACGCCTCAAATTGCTCGGCAGCGATTTGATGGGTTTTAGTTTCCAACTGATCAGTAGATCGGCTAAGATTTAAAAGTATAAGTAGTAATTAGACCGATTTTTGTGTATGCATGTAACTAAAGACTTAAAAGGAAAATGCCTTATATTTCTTAGTGAAGTGGAGGGAATTCTGGAGTACTAAATTGCCATGGAACTGATAACAGCTAAATTCGGAGTGAGGTGCTAAATTTCAATTTCAAAAAAACAAGGGACCAGGAAATCTAGGTATAAATCTCCCTTATTAAGTATGGTTTTACAGATAACTTCACGTTAGCTATTAGCAGTAATGAAAGTAGGTCGGGGTAACGTTTTCATATTAAAAAATAATACTTGAACGTTTTTCTGTTTTTTTTTTTAATCATCCAATTAATCGAATATTCGATAAGAACTGAGTGCGTGGGGTGAGGCATTCTGCTTACTTCTTGTTCACGAATGATTTCTTTGTTTTGTAAATATTAGTTTGATTTTGAAGATAAATAGGTGTTAACTTGTTAGCAATAACATTATCCGTATTAAGAATTGATCGAAATTGGTTCAAGTGACGTCTATCTATTAAATATATCACTTATAAATAAAAAATAATGTTTATAGAAATTATCCGTTTATCCGGATAATTTCACTTAGATTATTCGAATATTTTCGGATAAAAATATTGGCGGATATTCGAATAATTCGGATATTCGAATATCCGGATTGCAAACCCTAGCGCCACTGTCTATGTAAACCGCTTTGCATGTGGCAACAATTTTGACATTTTTAGGGTTCCGTAGTCAACTAGGAACCCTTATAGTTTCGCCATGTCTGTCTGTCCGTCCGTCCGTCCGTCCGCGGATAATCTCAGTAACCGTAAGCACTAGAAAGCTGAAATTTGGTACCAATATGTATATCAATCACGCCAACAAAGTGCAAAAATAAAAAATGGAAAAAATGTTTTATTAGGGTACCCCCCCTACATGTAAAGTGGGGGCTGATATTTTTTTCATTCCAACCCCAACGTGTGACATATTGTTGGATAGATAGGTATTTAAAAATGAATAAGAGTTTACTAAGATCATTTTTTGATAATATTAATATTTGCGTGCGTCCCCCCCCTCTAACTTTTGAACCAGATGTTTAAAAAATATGAAAAAAATCACAAAAGTGTTCTACTTTAGTGATTTTTATAAAGACTTTCTAGGAAAATTGTTTTGAACTTGATAGGTTCAGTAGTTTTTGAGAAAAATACGAAAAACTACGGAACCTTGATTTAGACTAACACGATTTGCACTCTTAATTTTAGAACAAAACGGGACTTAATCGCGTAAACACTTACATTTATATTTGGCCCGACGTTTCGAACATCACATTATGTTCGTGGTCACGGGTGTTCGAAACGTCGGGCCAAATATAAATGTAAGTGTTTACGCGATTAAGTCCCGTTTTGTTCTAAAATTATAAATAAATTTAGTTCCATTTCTACTACTTTTTGCCAAACTTTCGGCGACTGCTGGTAATATTCGCCAGACATAAAATTCTTAGGCATATAGTGAAAATAATTTCTCTCGTTCATTCCGACTGTATATAATTTGGTCATTGGCCTATTTGTAACACAAGTTAAAGGATGCATGAAATATCGAATAAAACGCAGAATTAATCAACCAAATCCGTGTTTCGAGGTGGAATTCATTCGCAACCAAAACATTGCTACTTGCTACATACCGGTTTAAGTTTCACTTTAAAATTATTTATAAACTATGCTAATATGTTGTTTCACATACACTAAAGTGTTAGTAAACTTATTTTTTTTTTGTTTGTTTTACTAATATTTTGTCTAAATATTAAAACCTGGTGTCTGAAGTAAATATTTTCATTTCATTCATTTTATTTTGTACAGTAGCTCGGAAAAATAATGCTCTTTCCTGTACAGTCAAAATTTTATCAAATTTCAATTATACACTTTGACTATTAACGTAAAACAAAATCGAAAAGTGGTAAACCAGCGTGTCGGGCTGCTCAGTGTAGGGTTTTTTGCGCATTTTTTTCAAAAACTTTTCAGCGATTATTTCTAAAATATTTTTAGGTAAACCCCTATTTATTTTTCAATACCTATCCAACGATATATCACGATCTATAAAGAAGATTAGCTTTTGTTCAGTTTTTTTTTATTTGAATTTCCCATGTTAGTTTTATCATCCTTTAAGAACGCCGAGAAAAAGTTGAAAAACAACTTGAGAAAAACAAAGGACAAATTAAATATGCAAACACTCACTAAATAAATATGTACGATAATTAATTTACTTAAGTATTAAGTAAGTTAAATAGTACTTAATGATATGTAGGTAAATTATGGATTTTAAAGACACGGCAGTTAAAAATAAAAATACTGGTTCAACTATTCAGAATAATAAAACAAAACGCTGCTTATCTGTGTTATCAGCCAAATTCTTTTAAACTATATGAATTGGCCATTAAAATACATAAAACTACAATGCAGTATTGAAATTGATTAGATAAACATTAATTTAATGTGTATTTATTGTATTTAACATTGGAATAAACTTGTTATTTCATTTATGAATTTATTAATGATTAAGTCGAAGTGTATCACCTGCGCAAACATACATAAAACTAAGTAAATATGGTATAAAACACCTTGAGTACTCTATAAGTCACCTTTGTCTTTAAAGTCTCCGCCACACATAAAGCGTTTTGATAGCGTAGCGTTAGCGGAGCGCAATGATAGCGGTGCGCCGGACGAACGTTGGCGTTCCGCTCGCAATCCGCGCGTATTCCGCGCTCGTTAGTTCTCGCTGGCGTCCGCTGGGCGCAGCGCCAGCGGTCGTCCTGCGCACCGCTATCAATGCGCTCCGCTGACGCTCCGCCTACGCTCTCAAAACGCGCATGTGTGGCCGAGCTTTATGACCTGTCATACTCTTGAAAGTTTCACCTAATGACATTGAAGACTCCTAGGCGACTAGTCCACTGTAGAATCTTTTCACAGTAGGTAACGCCGAAGTTATTTCTAAGACAAATACAGCATGGTGTCAATAAGACAGGGTCCTAGAGTGGCATACGATCAAATTTGTTGATCCACACCTCAGCAATTCCCGTTTAGTTTGTACATTTGGATCACGTCTCCGA
Organism: Leguminivora glycinivorella; assembly: GCF_023078275.1. Taxonomy (NCBI): domain Eukaryota; kingdom Metazoa; phylum Arthropoda; class Insecta; order Lepidoptera; family Tortricidae; genus Leguminivora; species Leguminivora glycinivorella. The sequence goes on along the minus strand of NC_062974.1, from coordinate 2,056,263 downwards.
TTTGAATAAAAATTGGTAGGCTGATAGAGTCCATGATGCTGAGCAAGATCCACTAGGTTTCCCAAAATGTCCTAGGTTGATTGTATGAAACTTTCCTTTTTTGTTACCGAAAATGTATAGAAATCTGGTAACAAAAAAAGAAGGTTTCATACAAACTACATAGGAGATTTTGGGAAACCTACTGGATCTTGCTCAGCATCATGGACTCTATCAGCCTACCAATTTTTATCCAAATCGGAGACGTGATCCAAAGGTACAAACATAACGGGAATTGCACACCTAACATTTCTATTTCAAACATATTATATGGAATTGGTACTACATATATCTAAATGTGTTACTTCAGAATATTATACTATCCTCAATGATATAATCTCTCGGGCTTCGTCCGCGTACTAATAATATTATTCAAACGTTGAACTTTGGACCCCCATTTAACCCCCTTAAGATGTGAATTTTGACAAATCCTTTCTTTGTGCTCCTCTACATCGTATCTTATACTTTTAAACGAGCAATTCTTGTATATTTATTTATTTATTTATATATATATTTATTTACACTGACGATCTCGGAAACCGCTCTAACGATTTCGCAGAAATTTGTTATGTGGGGGTTTTTGGGGGTGAAAAATCGGTCTAACTTATCCTTAGGTCCCGGAAAACGCGAATTTTCGAGTTTTCATGCGTTTTTCTTCGCGCGCCATCTCGTGTGCAGTAGTTGTACTGTTAAGACAGAATTCTTTCGGTCGATGTAAGTACTATTTATTGCAAACACTAGATGGCGACACAGGTTAAGGCTTAACGAATAGAAAATACACTATTTGTGTGTTTGTGGCGAAATGCGCGCCATCTCGTGTGGAGTAGTTGTGTTGTTAAGGCTGAGAATTCTTTCGCTCGATGTAGGTACTATTCATTTTTGAACTAGATGGCGACACATGTCAAGGATACGAAACAGAACCGAGCGAAGCTCGGTTGCCCAGATATTAAGGAACCTACGTGCCAAATTTGGAATCTCTAGGACCAGCGGTTTCGGCTGTGCGTTGATATGTCAGTCAGTCAGTTTCTTCATTTGTATATTTAGATGGTAGAAGAACTTTGATGAAGCTACTTTTGGCATATTATTCTATCTAGCTTACTGCTACTATAGAGTTACTATGAATGCAAAATGTTCTGAAATAAAAGTAATGAATAAACTTGAAAATAAGGTTAGAACTACAGATCCACTTACATTGAAACTTTTCAGTTTTGTAAACTAGCTTGACTTGTAAATTTCGTACTTTAAGACGATCTTCATTTAATATTTTTAATTTTGAATATCAAGTATGTCTTGGCAAGTGTAGGATATATACCTAAAAGATAAGGAAAATTACAATACTATAATTAATAACTTAACCACAAAATTAAAATTTTGAAAAAAACTCCTGACATAGTGGACCGATTTTCATGAGACATGGCTAAGAACACTCCTGACTAATTCAGCTTTCAAACAAAAACAAAAAACTAAATCGGTTCATCCGTTCGGGAGCTACGATGTCACAGACAGACACGTCAAACATATAACACTTTGCGTCGGGGGTGAAAAATACTACCATTGTTTTATTAGAAACATCATCCATACACTTACCAAGACATTACATAGAGGATTTTGAATAAGTGGGTGTCATAATGATTTTAGAATTTAAAGGGTTCTGTTCTGTTGTATTTAAACTGATTTGGATCAGTTTTCGACAACTCTGGCTTCATAAGTGTAATATCGATTATAACGAGGGCTGAAATCATAATTAATATATACAGGGTGTCCCAAGACTATGGGACATGAAGGGAAGTTACATATCCTAGATAGGGTATTTTGCTGAAAGAAGACTTATAGTAATTCTGCATTCAAAGATTTTCTGTACTATTTTTCACCTTAGATGAATTTAGTGACACTCTTAAATATTCTTGAACTAAATTATATTTTTGTGTAAAATAAAGAAAAATATTAAAAACTGTAGTTTTTTAATATATAGCATTAAATAGATCTTTTACTAAATTTCATCCAAAATGAGAGAAAAATAATACTATTTTTAAATAACGCAATGAATGAAACGGAAAATACTAGGGGCGGATGATCCGTTTTATACATTTTTTATTTAAAAGTAACATATTTTTTCTCTCGTATTTGAAGGAATCTATTTAATAAGCTCTGATAATGCAATATATTCAAAAAACATATTTTAAATATTTTTTTATTATTTTTAGCCAAAGTATAAAATATATTTTGCGAACATAGTATGCGTAATTCAGAATTTTTAGAAGTGTCCGAGCTATGCTCAAACATTTTGTACATTGGTGCCAGTCATTTCAGTGGAGCCTAAACTTAATATAAGCAATCTAACCTGTGTTCAAATATCTGATAAACTCTGTCAAATAGACAGTCAAAAGTTGATGGGGCCTATTCAAAGAGGATAAGTCACAAAGAGAAATGGTTAGTAAAGTCATCGGCATAAATATGACTTCTTTATGACGGTGACTGTACAAGGTGAGAAATAGCTCAAGTAAATTAAAAGTTTCAACTCACTTGTAACCAGCCTTGTCCAAGACCTCCTTAGAACTGGTGTGCGCAAACAGAACCTCCTCCCTCATCTTATCGGCCGTCTTCAGGAACTCGCCCTTCAAGTCACTCTCCTTCTCGAAGAAACCGATGACGGTGACTTCGTCCTTCTTAAGGAAGTTCTCGTAGTCGGCAACGGTAAGGAGGTCCCTGGAGCTGGGCCCGACTTGGGCGCGCATGTACTTGACAATGCCATCTGGTGAAGGGAGTTTTGAGTTAGTTTTCAGATCGGCATAGTTGTGCAGTTTTACCCAACTCTGTATTTTGTTGGCAAACAATCACTTCTGCAGCTGATTGTGCATTCTCTGATTTGCATAGGAATCATTCTTGCTTAATGCACATTTAGCAGAAAATATACTTATGAAGATGGTACAACTAGGGCTTAGAACCAGTTTTTTGAAAAACTTTTAAGAGTCCAATATCGTTATTTATTTTGTGCTCTATTCTTTATGTAGGACTAAATCACATACTTATGTGAATAATCAAGCAAAAAAACAGTTTAATTATTTGAAAAAGTTTTTTGCAATAATTATTTTTAAGGAAAACATAATAAAAAAATTATAATATACAGAGATTTACTTTTGCAAGTACCAATTAATAATAAAAAAAAAATTGTTTGGTAAAAAAATTAACACACTTAGGTTTATCTTTTCTCCAATTCATTCAATGCACTTATTCCCAAATCTATATTCATCTAACCAATGTTTGAGGGTAGACAAAAAAAAAGTGTTATCACATGCCCTGTTGACACAAGATAACTCTCCTGCTGACTGGTTTAGATAATAAATAATATTAAACATTAAAAGTAGGATCAATGCACTTGTGATTATCACCAGATTATCTTATCAAAAGTAGCAAAAACTGGTCCTGAGCAAGTTAGAGGAAGTGTGGTGTTGGCAAACTTACTTGACTCCCTAGGGCCATTGTAGTCCTGAGACACCTCTCCTTTACGGAAGATCTTCATAGTCGGGTATCCGGAGACGGAGAACTTCTCGCAGGTGGCCTTGCCGCCCTCCGTGCAGTCCACCTTCGCCAGCGTCACCTGAGGGTCGTCGCCCTTCAACACGCCGGCCGCCAACGCGTACTCCGGCTTCAGTCTTTTACAATGTCCGCACCTAGTATAAACACACATCCATATCGTAAAAATCGATTTACACACTATTCATTCAAATTAATCACCCTTCAGTGTCAATGACTTACCATGGAGCGTAAAACATGACCAGCGCCGTATCATGTTGAGATAGTACAGATGAAAAGTCAGAATCTGTAAGATCTAGCACGTCCTCTTCGGCGGCCCTACACAAATATATTACACCTAAGAACAACACGATTTTAAGTGATCCCATCATTTTTGTGCCGGCACTTTACTAAGAACCGTGCGCTATAGCTCGCCACCGAACAGAAGCTGAAGAATAGAAAGGGACAAGGACCGGAAAAATACACGTATTGCTGCAAAATGACACAAGCCGGCACAGCGTTGGCTGTTTCTGATTGGTCCATTGTCGACGCGTTCACGTTACAATTTAATTCAATTATTTATTTTACTGTTCTAAATGTAATTAAACTTGAAATATTATTGTAAAGATTTTTATTAGCCTTTTTTATAAATTTGATAAATAAATAAGCAGTCGATAAAATTAAGCAACGTTCACATTCTATCGATAGTTCAACGTTCGACAAGTCCTACCCTAGCAAGCAACTCGGCTTTGGCTTCTGTCAATCGGAAAATGGCAGCGACGAGTGTTGTCGTTCTCGACCGTGGAAATAATACAACTTGTACCGTAAATCTTTTCGGTAAGTGATCTTTTCTGTTATGTGCATTATTAGCAATTATTGCTACGTGTTTAATTTTTACGTTAACTCAATTATTTTCTCATGTTTTATTCATATAAAGAAGAGCCGCATAACCTTTGCTTTTATTATTATTTATTTTGGAAGTGACGCGCGGAAGTTTTAAAATTGTGTTTGTAATTTGTCTCTCATAATTTCGTGATTCGATAAAGTTTTTTTAATTGTCGAGTCCGCGAAGAGCGTGGTCCGCTTCAGTTTGTTGGTAACGAGTTTTTTTCATAGTGAATAGAATAAGTCGTCTGCGGCGGGCTGACCTTGGCTAGTGGATTGTAGGAAGTAAAACTCTTGTTAGGTACTTGCCTTTAAATTGTAGTTTGGTATTTGATGTACTCACAAAAAATATTCATAAGTAATATTCGTAGCCAGTATTTGTATGAGAAACTAATTGAGAAGTAATTTTGTATGAGAGCTTAATGATGTAATGTTATTGTAAACTATTATAGTTAATTATAGCTACATAACTATTAGTGTTACTATGCCGAATTTGTGTGACTGCCCTGTGCTGGCCTCTTTATACTTATTTTGCATCAATATGCAGTTAATAAAAAACTGAAACAGGAAAATTAACTTGCAGTATGGGTTATGTTCTGTATAACAATTTATAGACATAATTTGGCTTTAAGATGATTGCGAACCAAGGTTAAATTTGATTTAAGTATCTTTATTTTATATTTTTACCTGATACCAAATTTATACCCATGTCATTCTTATCGGTGCAGCAACCTATGACATTAATGATGATATGGTATCAGACTTTGGAAAGTACAACTATTATTTCTGTATTAAGTTTCTCAGTATTATACAGTTGTATACCATTTTTGTAAACTACCTGAGTGTCAGAGTTTGGTATTTTTTTATTCTTTAACAAGGATACATGGGAAAACATTGTAAACAATAGTAAATAAACCTGATTAGGGTTCTGTATTAAAATATTATTCCCCACAGCAACCTTAGTAAACATTTGGTTGTATATACTGGACAAAACTAATTAAAAAAAATAATAAATGCCTTTGCCCAGGACTCGAAACCGGGACCTAATCTATACCAGGAACAGTCACTGCTTTAATTTGTACTGCTTGTACATATAAAGTCTTAAATAGAAAAAATACCTGTAAATCTGTACACTTGTACAGTTAAGTGTAAAAATATGGGTGTACAAACGTTGCTAAAAAGATGTCCCGTATAAGACATCCGAATCCCAACATAAGAGATTAAGAAAATGTTTTGTTGCAGGAGCTACGGTTGTATCATGGAGAGTGAACAACCAAGAACAGTTATTTGTAAGGTAAGTTTAGACTTTAAGGCTCTCAATTATAAGGAACACGCTAATATTTATGTACATCTTAAATGGTTTATAGAGATCATTTCAAGTTTTTTGTGTAAGTTATTTTAAAGTGATTGAAAATTAGACATATGGTTGTTTTGTTACTGAATCAAAACTAATAACGAAACAAAAACCTTGTGTTGACTATGTTGATTGAGTACCTATTATGTTATGACTTAGTTTATTTACTGCATAACATGTTTATCAATGATAAATTAGCGGTCTGTTTATCTCATGCTTGATTATTTTGAGATATTATCTAAAAACCTTAGTTATCAAAAATAATGGTGTTAAAATGACGAGACTATGTTCAGGTAGGTATGTGGGTATCATACGTTGTTTAATTATTACCAGCAAGCTTCACAAGACAATCTACTCGGAAAATAGGAATCTCGTTATGCTTATCTGAGTTTTTTTTCGCTCAAATCATCATCATCATCATTTCAACCATTAATCGCCCACTGCTGAGCATAGGCCTCGTTTCGTGTACGCCACTTATCCCGGTCCTGGGCTAATCTTATCCAGAAGTGCCCCCAGATTTTCGAATGTCGTCCACCCAACGAGCCAATGGATGCCAGGCGCTTATTACATCCGATAGCGGCCAAATACGCGCTAGGAAGATTAATGTGCCTCTGACAAAGTAGGCCGACGATAGGTATGCCTCCATCGAGGCACGTCTTCATTGTTCATTTGCCGCGCCAGGACATAGCTTTACGGCTGGCGTCCACTGGGCTCGCCGAGTCGAGTCTCATCAATTCGCCTTCTGCATTTCTTATGAAACGGTGTCCGTTAGCGACGCGTCGAATCGCATTCAAATCTATGAGGACTCCGTTCGACGCGGCTTGATTCCGCCTTGACGCCAGGCTTTATGAAGTTTATGATGCTGCTCGCTCTGCGTGCACCCGCCCGATTAACGGCCCAGCCACGACATTGGGCTAAGCGCGACAGCGGTGAGCGGCGGCCATACATTGGAGCGAGACACAGCGATGGGACTTTTCATACGCACGTATGGCTGCCGCTCACCGCTGTCGCGCTTAGACCAATGTCGTGGCTGGGCCGTAAGGGTAAGCTCTGAGTGGACGCTCGGAGTTGAGCTTTCGGCGGGGCGGGCGAGCGTACGTCCACCTTATGCAGCGTCGACTCAGGACACTTGTATGAGCTTCAATTGTTTGACATGAACGCCGCACGCCCCGCCCCGCTGCACGCTCAATATGAGCCTGCTCTCTGGCCTTACACTAGAGTTGTGCCTGCTCGTTCACTGAAAAGATCGCTCCCAACTAGTAAGATCTCCGAAGTGTATAGTTCGTTATTTTAGGACATTTAGGACAGTAGTACACTGAGAGAGCTGAGATAAATTGAGGCGTACAGTTAGCTTGATTCCGAGATAAATTGTGCATATGGCGTATTACAGTTCCGGAATTGAAACACATAATCTCGAAAATTCCGGAATCGAAAAAATATACATTTTTAGATGTAAACGTGTAATATCAGCCCGGTTATTTTACAAAATTACCACAGAATATATAAGAAATATGTAAATTCATAAGTTAGACACCGCTCGGACTCAGGTAGTACCCTATTTTATGGCCAAAGGGGCTAGTTAGAGCGAGATAGTGTAATTTAAAATGTTAACCCGCTAATATTAACCATTGTCACTTTCTGGTTTTGCGAACTTAAATTCAGATGCAAATCGTAATATTTGGTATTACATTCATTCACAAGCATAACGTCGTAGTTACTATACACTTTTCACAAGGACGTGTGCATATTTTACTAAACTGGTGGACTTTACTGCAATGTATGGAAAATGGTGGATATGAAAAGTATACTATAAGTATAAGTATATATTTACAAAAATTCAAGGTGTACATGTACATGTACCTCTAGGTATAAATCAGGAAGTCTGACTTTTTGGGCCTCGAGTCTGATACAGGTAATTCAATATTTATTTTATTACATTTATGTGAATAAGACGTTGTGCCATTATTGTAAATTATTACTTTTACATTATTTCGGTGGACAATCGATGCATATGCATTTAAAACCTTTGTTTTTATTAGATTAATTGTCCTCGTCCATATTGCTGTAAATCCTCAAATATGAAATAAGTTCAGAAGGAAAACACTGTATTTGGGGTAGTTTTATTTAGTTTTCTCTAAAATATGTAGTTTTTATTACTGAATGATGTGTCAAATACTATTAAATAATAATGCTAAATATATTTACTTTAATGTTAACTACTATCACAAATCTGGCACTAAAACCTCGTTTGTATCGTTTGCTGTTGTTCGAAATACTTCGCAAGACCGATTTTGATACAAGATGGACTCTCCTGTAAAATTGCTAAAATGAAAATTGCAGTGTTATATGCCTTTCAGGTACGGAGTTATTGTCTTAAACGTCGATTAATAATAAATTTCAATTTAAAATTGTATTATTTCATCAGAAATCCACTAGAAAACAAAACAAAAAAAAATTGTTCAATTCCGGAACTAGTTCCGGAATTCCGGAACTGAAGTCCAATCTCGAAAACCAGTTCCGGAATTGAAAATCGTCCGATATTGCAAGCCCTACGTACAGTAACGTTCGCTCGTACTAGCCGAGAGCTGATCGGCCGTTTTCGCGCGCTCTCGGTCGGTTTCGGTAGGATCACACGGATCGCTTTGCTGTCATTGTCACTCCTCGGCTCTTCGCTCCTTTCGCTCCCATTCTGTTGCGCGTGTGTGAGTGTACTAAATGTACTATTAGAGAGCAGAATCATTTGGGAATAGTTCGGTCTAGTACAGTGCAGGGAATCGTGTCTTTTGTACTATAATCATAGCTGGGCATTAACTCGTTAATCCGTTAATCGTTAATTAACGAAGTTAACATTTTGATTAACGGATTAACTTTTAAGTTAACTTGAAAAAATGTTAACGGACTCGTTAACTTCCGTTAAATTTCTCCGAGTCCGTTAATCGTTAATCTAGTAGGGCACAGGCGCCATCTGCGCTGCGAAAAACACGTTCTGAACGCTACTATAAAAGCCCGAAGTACGGCAAATCCTATGATTTGCCGGTGAATCCTAGGTTTTACCGATGTCGATTGCTAAAAGTCCGAAATATTACCTAAAAAAGTATTCTTCATGTGGATTTGCTTTTACTAACTTTGATTCGGTGAATCCTAGGCTTTACCATGGCGACTGCTGTAGTGATAGGGCAGCAAATTCGATCCCTATTTACGACCACATTCGCTTCCCTAGCCTCTACCGCCCAAAGTGGCACAATAGTCCCGTCACCGCCAGCATCTCTCCTGACACAGCTCTTGGCAACTTACGTTAAATTTGTCGAAATGTATCGCTTTAACGATTAACGAAGTTAACTTTTTAGTAACGGATTAGCGATTAACGAAGTTAACTATTTGATTAACGGTGCCCAGCTAGGGTACTATTAGTACATGTCCTACACAAGCCTACCTTACACTAAAGGGTCTGTCGTAGCCACATGTCATGAAATATCAATCCCGCATGCAAATGACCGGAATCTTTGACACCGCGCAGATTTGCAAGTAAAATGGCGGTAATTACCGTTGGCGTGCGCATCATGTTAATTCCATGTAGGAAGTTCTTGCATATGGTAATTATAATCTTAGATGAAGGATGATGTTAAAGATAAATAAGGAACTCAACTATGCTTTAATAAGTTTATTCTCGTGGTTGATTATCTATCAATTTCTAAAACACGCATTTGAAAATTTACCCATGAACGATACATGAGTCTATGTATGTCTAACTTAAGAATTAAGAAAAATAGACCTCGAAGTAGGACGGTAAAGATTAATAGGAAAACTCAAGAGACCTAAGATGTATTGATAAGACTTTTTTGCATTTATTTGCAGTCAATGCTCTCTTTCAGACATATGCCTAATATATTTACTTCAGCTATGCACAAACTTGGCAGTATTTTTGTAAGCTCCATAATCATTCGGCATGAAAACTACGTCCGTCTTATCTCAAAGCAGTGCTACCGTGATAATTATCCTCAAACCGTCGGGACCCGGGCCATTCAGCGTACGCAATGGAGTGTGACCGACGGAGGCCGCCTGACGGATTGCATTCTTGCGTCGTGTTCTATTTTTGATAGACTCTAGGCACTTTTAGTCTGATCCCTTTATGTTTGTCTTTGGTAGTACGTTTGATCATTCTCCTGAGTCTTATCTCCGTTAAACTTTGACTCAAATCATACTAAATGTAATTTCAAATTTGAAAACGACCCGTTTAAACTCTTAGCCTGCTACACACTTCGCCGTTAATCGATTGCGTCACTTTTTAAACCCTGGGATCTAAATTATACGGCCAAAATCCTACTAAAGACTTTTTTTTGCTTCATGGCACTTAAATTAAGAGGTTAAAGTACGATGCAACACGAATCTTTGGACAAACAAAGCTGACCCTGAGTCCATACATCAAGCGCGACTTCAAGTATGGACTCGCGCGCGACAAGGCAAGTTGTGCTAGAGGGGCTGGAGTGCACACTTGGCCACACCTAGTAATAATATGTAATTATTGTACAGTTTGTACCCTGAATTATGTGTCTAAAAGCCAACATTTCAGGTAGGCCAGATGTTTTATCATTTATCGCGCGACTATGCTTGCTTTCCAGGAATACCCCATCAATAATTTCGGTACATTGTAGAGATTCTAATTTCTGGATTGAGTATAAAGCTATAGAATTAACATTGATCGATTAGGTCAGGTACTTGTTGATTTTATACACATCAATTTCAGAGGAAATATCAAATTGCTTAGCAATAAAAAAGTAGTCTCGTGCCATTATAGGGTCACTTATTGTCACTTACTATTATACATGTCCCGTTTTTTATAAAAGATGAGGGTTACATACAAGTTTGGGAATTAAATAGCGCTCAGCCCCACAAAAAAGGGGCACGCGTCTCATATCCGATATAATTTCCTAAAGTTTTTGTGTCAAAAACGCCACTTGACTTGACCCTTTGTATTATTTTCTTAGTTTTGGCACAACCCTGTTATGCCTTTGTTAACGCAGTGGTAATGTGCAAGTTGTGCAACCCTAGATGAATATTCCCATGCTCCCATGCTTATGCTTATCGAAATATTAGTGTGGTAACCAGTTTATATTATGATCGCAAAATTTATATAAATGATGCAAGAGATACATCCATACTATTTATAAATGGGACGCTAATATTATTTTAATAAAAGTGTTTGTCTTATATCCGTCAAATCATCCATACTCCATACTAATATTATAAATGGGAAAGTGTGTGTGTCTCTTTGCTTGTCCATATTTCACGGCAAAACGGAGCGACGAATTTACGTGATTTTTTAAGTGGAGATAATTGAAGGGATGGAGAGTGACGTAGGCTACTTTTTGTCTCTTTCTAACCCCTACTTCTCTAAAACGGGGCGGTGGAAGTTTGTATGGAGCATTCTGAAATTCTCGAATTTAACTCAATAATATTTTTACACTTGAATATTTTTCGAACTGCAACTTACCACCATTACTTAACCTGTGGACCATTCCTTACACTGGTCCGTATTCTATAAATGGGAACACTGGGACAGCGCTCCCGTCTTGTTTTTGCGCGGCTGGCTGGGCCCGCCCCCTGCCGATGACTAATGGTCCCCCCGCTAATGCCCAGATAATTTTATACCGAGGATGACCGCGACAATGAGTTTAAGGGTAGATTCTAGAAGGGTATAGAACTAGTCCAGGCTAAAATGAGCGTCAATGGATGTTATCTTTAAGGGTTTATAATTTACTAGCTTTTGCCCGCGGCTTCGCTCGCGTTAGAAAGAGACAAAAAGTAGCCTATGTCACTCTCCATCCCTTCAACTATCTCCACTTAAAAAAATAACGTCAATTCGTCGCTCCGTTTAGCCGTGAAAGACGGACAAACAAACAGGCACACACACTTTCCCATTAGTATGGATATGAGAGTACCCAAAGCTAAAGTCTCACTGGGAATAAGGGCACGCAAATGATGATGAAAGTCGAGTATAAAAATTGTACCTACATTACAATACAAGTGCGGAAAAGAGGAAGTTCGAAACGAGTTGCGATGTGAGTGTTTTAAATCGACACGAGTTACGAATTTCCTTTCCGCACATGTATCGTACGACGTTTTTCAGTACAGACTAAGACTGCCCTCTGAAGTTTCGACCTGACAAGTGATGAACCGCTTTGCGCATTGTAGTGCGAGCAACAGATAATGAACAAATATTACGCGCACTTAAGATGCTACAGGAGCGACAATGCTAAAATGGAAAGCCCCCTTTTCAATTTGGGAATTTTAGTTTAATATACTAGTGTTATTAACTAGATTTATCGAAAAAAAATTGTCCATTAAGAACAACTCAGTTAAAAGATATTGCGAAATAATCTTTAAAATCGAGGTTCTGCTCTCGACTGTTTCCTTCTTCAAAACTTAGTCAATCGGAACGAAATTTGAAACCGTTTAGATTTTTTGGCTAATTGTTACCAATCTTGAGTGTCACACCTTTTTTTGCGCCATAATTACTAATTGAAAAAAAAAACCGTTTTTGGAAATGTTTGATTGGCTCTAGCGTCTTTAAAAATAAAAATATCAAAAAAATCAAAACGGTCCGACACAGATAAAAATAATTATTGTAAAAATCATTGCTCTATCTTCAAAAACCGGCCAAGAGCGTGTCGGGCCACGCTCAGTGTAGGGTTCCGTAGTTTTCCGTATTTTTCTCAAAAGCTACTGAACCTATCAAGTTCAAAACAATTTTCCTAGAAAGTCTTTATAAAGTTCTACTTTTGTGATTTTTTCATATTTTTTAAACATATGGTTCAAAAGTTAGAGGGGGGGGGGACGCACTTTTTTTTCCTTTAGGAGCGATTATTTCCGAAAATATTAATATTATCAAAAAACGATCTTAGCAAACCCTAATTCATTTTTAAATACCTATCCAACAATATATCGCACGTTGGGGTTGGAATGAAAAAAAATATCAGCCCCCACTTTACATGTAAGGGGGGGTACCCTAATAAAACATTTTTTTCAATTTTTTATTTTTGCACTTTGTTGGCGTGATTGATATACATATTGGTACCAAATTTCAGCTTTCTAGTGCTAACGGTTACTGAGATTGTCCGCGGACGGACGGACGGACGGACGGACGGACAGACAGACATGGCGAAACTATAAGGGTTCCTAGTTGACTACGGAACCCTAAAAACCAGGGAGGAAATAGTCGAGAGCGTTTGTATGGAGAATTGACCCCTCCTGTATCGTTTTAAATAGGTAGAAGTTACAGTCAAGTGTAAAAATATGGGTGCGTACAACTTATCAAAAATATGTCCCATATCACTTTATGTCGGCGGAATAAGGTCTCGGTACATATTTTTGAGCGTATAAAATCGATACGTATTTTTGCACTTGACTGTACACCTTAATGAAGTTGATTTATTTGATTGTCAGTCTGACATATGTTATGACTTGTCTTTGTCTTATTGTGTAGGTGTCCGCTTGTTGGCGAAGTATTTATAAGACAATTATCGGATTGGCTATTTTTGTATCTCCTTACACCTGACTAAATTGATATTAAGATTTATTTTGGGTGTTTATTTTCGCAAAGAATATATTTTTGGTATTTTTGGCGTGAGGTTAATTCTGCACAATCTGCAAATCAGGTGAAATGCAATCAAAGCTCTCTTCCTGACTATAATTATCATTAAAGAAATAGTTAATACAGGTTGGTCCAAAATTACGTTGACAAAGAATGGGAAAATGTTAAAATAAACCAAAATATCGTTACTAAAATATTTTTTGGGTCTACATAATTATATTGTATACTTCTACATTCACCATGGATATTTCAACAGTATTCATGTCCATTTCGCAAGGTTTGCAATGTAGACCAATTGTGTAAAGACACTTTTTCCAGATTCATAAGCTCGATACGTTTCAGCCTACTTACGTAGATTCACCTAACTTAAAACTATAAACTATAGTTTGTAATCAATCTTACCGTTTATTGATTACAAAAATTAGGATACTGATTTAAACTTTCACGATTATTACACATCATTATTTTTAAAATCGGGACTTAATCGCGTATAACTACATATTAAACTGACCTCCAACGTTTCAAGGACGGCGTTGTCCCCGTGGTCTCGGAGAAGACTGGCTTGAAATGACATCAACACCTTCTGACAGCCGCGCGAGTTTTTCGAACTACCCGCACTTGGTTTTGATTATCAACTTGAACTGTTTGCGCACTAGGGATGTTACTCTGTCGACATACAACACTGACGATATTCGATTTAACGACTGTCGATATTATTTTCGGCTTACACTTATTAATGACAGGATTCCATGTGGATGAGATCCTAAAACCTTCGTCCCGATTGAAATTGCGATGTTTTTTGATTTCAATGGCTTCACGCACTTTTCTACTGTAGAAATGGCGTTCCGTGGAAAGGACTTTAGGGTCATGTAGTTCGATCCAGTGGTTTGGCCCTGACTCTAACAAATGTTCAGCCACGGCAGACTTGTTGACCTGACGACCTGAGGTGTCCAGACAACCGGCATTTCTGCCGTATGTTAAAGGTGTGACGGATAAGGTTGGTACAGTACTTGGAAAGTACTCTATAAAGACGGTGTACACGCCATTATCCAAAGTTGCAGGAAGCCTAAGATCACCTAAGGACGTTATACCGTTTCAATCACCTGGCGTTTATAAAATTGATTGCAGTTGTGGTAGCTCCTACATTGGAGAAACTAAGCGCACCATAGAAGAAAGGGTAAAGGAGCACATCGCGGCTGTGAAAAATCGTCAGGTCAACAAGTCTGCCGTGGCTGAACATTTGTTAGAGTCAGGGCCAAACCACTGGATCGAACTACATGACCCTAAAGTCCTTTCCACGGAACGCCATTTCTACAGTAGAAAAGTGCGTGAAGCCATTGAAATCAAAAAACATCGCAATTTCAATCGGGACGAAGGTTTTAGGATCTCATCCACATGGAATCCTGTCATTAATAAGTGTAAGCCGAAAATAATATCGACAGTCGTTAAATCGAATATCGTCAGTGTTGTATGTCGACAGAGTAACATCCCTAGTGCGCAAACAGTTCAAGTTGATAATCAAAACCAAGTGCGGGTAGTTCGAAAAACTCGCGCGGCTGTCAGAAGGTGTTGATGTCATTTCAAGCCAGTCTTCTCCGAGACCACGGGGACAACGCCGTCCTTGAAACGTTGGAGGTCAGTTTAATATGTAGTTATACGCGATTAAGTCCCGATTTTAAAAATAATGATGTGTAATAATCGTGAAAGTTTAAATCAGTGTTTTGCAAACCGGTACGGGCCGGAATTAGCAAACAAAATAAAACGTCTAGGGTATTTGCGTAAGAAACGTGTGCGAATAGTGACGTCGTTGGCATTTTTAATTAAGTGTCGCGATTCGGACTTGCTACCTACGTGTGTTAGGATAAAACCGCGTAGGGATATACCGTTTTCGGCAAATATCCTGAGGGCTGCCAGCATCCGCCTCTTGAAGCTGCTAATAAAAAACAATTATTCGGACTTGGACAAAGTGCAGTGTGAGTTGTACGAAGTACATTGTATGTGTAGTTCAGTGTTGTCACGAGAGGATTTCGATTTACTCGATCGCATTACCTACGAGCAAGCGGGTCGTATTTTTGAGTCTAGTAGTGATGTGCATAACAGAAAATATGATAGACTGCTTTATCGATATAGGAGAAACGTGAGTACGGGGAATATTCGCGATGACAAAACTACCACCACAGTTGTTAATTTATCGAGTGCTACTTTGGATGATGCAACTGTCAGTGTACTGGAGAAGGGGTTAAATTTTGCTATAACCCCTAAACGTATTCCTTATGAGACCGTGATCTGCGGTGTTGAGGAGGCCATAACGCGCAATAAGGTACCGTCGTGTGACGCGGAAGCGTTAAGACAGGATGTTGCCGTTATCCTGAGGAGAGCCAAACTGCCAAAGAGTAACACCACTACAGAGGAGAGGATAGCCCTTAGAAATCTGAAGAATAATGAAGATATCTTAGTACTAAAGGCTGACAAGGGGAATGCCACAGTAGTGATGGACACAGCGGCTTATGATGGTAAAATACGACACTTGCTGGATGACGATCTTGTGTACAAACCTGTTTCGTACAACCCTACTGCTAGGGTTACTCGTCGCATTAGGGCTGTCATCAGAGACTGCAGAGAGATTTTCGAGGAAGACGTTTTCAATCGTTTGTACAAACCGAAGATTGTGCTACCGCCTAAGTTGTATGGTTTGCCTAAAGTACATAAGACAAACGTGCCGTTGCGGCCTATCGTGAGTCAGATTTCTTCTCCCACTTACGATCTTGCAAAGCATGTTGGATCGGTGTTGCAGCCGCTTGTGGGTGGTACGTCGTCTTTCGTGAAGGACTCTCGTCACTTTATAGACATCCTCAAAGAAGTAACGCTGGAACCAGATGAGATAATGGTGAGTTTTGATGTGGAGTCACTTTTCACCAATGTTCCCGTTAAAGAATGTCTAGAAGTTGTCAGAAGGAAACTGAGCGATAGTGGCATGTCGGAGACAATAATGGTGCTGCTGAGGAACTGCTTGGAAGGGAGCTACTTTTTGTATCGCGGAAAACATTACCTCCAGATTGATGGGGTTGCCATGGGTAGTCCTGTGGCACCGGTTCTGGCAAACATCTGGATGGAGCATATCGAGGCCAGTGTAGATCTGCAGCCTTGGGCAGTGAAGTTGTGGAAGCGATATGTGGATGATGTTTTCTGTATTATGAAGGGTGGTAAGCAGGAGGTGGAGCAACTTCTCCAATATCTTAATTCTATTCATCCAAGGACTAAGTTTACGTACGAATTAGAATCACAGCGCAGTTTGCCATTCTTAGACGTGAAAGTGATTGGTCGAGTGGACGGAACCCTAACTCACACTGTTTACAGAAAGCCTACGCACACTGACAGGTATTTGAATGCCCTTTCTCACCACCACCCGCGCCACCTGCAGTCAGTTGTCTCATCGCTGGTGAATAGAGCGTATGATCTGTGTGACCCTGAATATTTGAAGGATGAGTTGTCACATATTCAGGAGGTGCTTAGAAGGAACGGGTACAAGAATAAAAAGTGGCAACCTAGACGGAAGGCAAGGGGGAAACGTCCTGAGGTGTCCAGACAACCGGCATTTCTGCCGTATGTTAAAGGTGTGACGGATAAGGTTGGTACAGTACTTGGAAAGTACTCTATAAAGACGGTGTACACGCCATTATCCAAAGTTGCAGGAAGCCTAAGATCACCTAAGGACGTTATACCGTTTCAATCACCTGGCGTTTATAAAATTGATTGCAGTTGTGGTAGCTCCTACATTGGAGAAACTAAGCGCACCATAGAAGAAAGGGTAAAGGAGCACATCGCGGCTGTGAAAAATCGTCAGGTCAACAAGTCTGCCGTGGCTGAACATTTGTTAGAGTCAGGGCCAAACCACTGGATCGAACTACATGACCCTAAAGTCCTTTCCACGGAACGCCATTTCTACAGTAGAAAAGTGCGTGAAGCCATTGAAATCAAAAAACATCGCAATTTCAATCGGGACGAAGGTTTTAGGATCTCATCCACATGGAATCCTGTCATTAATAAGTGTAAGCCGAAAATAATATCGACAGTCGTTAAATCGAATATCGTCAGTGTTGTATGTCGACAGAGTAACATCCCTAGTGCGCAAACAGTTCAAGTTGATAATCAAAACCAAGTGCGGGTAGTTCGAAAAACTCGCGCGGCTGTCAGAAGGTGTTGATGTCATTTCAAGCCAGTCTTCTCCGAGACCACGGGGACAACGCCGTCCTTGAAACGTTGGAGGTCAGTTTAATATGTAGTTATACGCGATTAAGTCCCGATTTTAAAAATAAAAATTAGGATATTTTACAAGCTATATGCAATAAGTTAGACGAAAGCCATACTAGAGGTGCCGCGGCATACCGTTATTTTTTTTGTTCTAATATTGTTTGCGTTTGTGCTTCAAAGCCAAAGGAGGATATTTTGAAGACGATTCGATTTATTTGGTCAAAAATTATTAAGGTTTCACATTTTAATTTGTAGGACAATCATTCGTATAAGGACAAAAAACACGTATGTCAACGTATTTTTGGGCCACCCTGTATTAACTATTTCTTTAATGATAATGATAGTCAGGAAGAGAGCTTTGATTGCATTTCACCTGATTTACTCGATTTATTTGGTCAAAAATGATTAATGTTTCACATTTTAATTTGTAGGACAAGCTTTAAAATAAGGGAAAACATTTAGCACTAGGTACATCTGTAGCTGACTACAATACATGAATAAAATTGTATAGGTATCGGGAAAAGTGCAGCAACCTGGCAACCGTTTTGTCATCGCACTTCACAGTTGCAATTACACGCCATACGATAAATAAATATCGGGGAGACATATGTAATTGTGTGTATAATTCATAATTCACGTCAATTCTCCAGCCGACACTTGTACCATAAACTAATCTTGACTACACATATCATATCACATTCACACCCTTCTCAGTACAGTCAGCGTCAATAGTATCGGATCAGTAGGCCTAGCACATGATTGCTGCGAGAGTATGTCGTCGCGAGATATAGATGATACGTCTTCTTCTAACTGTATTTAGGTATGACATAAGGACGGGTAGTCTACCTCGCGGCGACATACTCTCGCGGCAATCATGTGCTAACCCTGCAGGCGTAGCTAACGTGTCTCTGTCGCACTCAACAAGAGTGATAGAGATATGGCTACGATATGACTGTCACGAATTGTGAATGATTGGGTTGGCTAAGTACCTAAGTTAACCCATCAGGCTTCGCATAAAAAGTAGATCATTTTTGATGTTGTTTTATTGGAATTGAATTTAAATTTGGAATGTGTTCATTGGAAAGCTATTAGAGCATGACAGATTCTTTTGGGTGTGTTGTTTCAACCGTTATTGAGAATCAGAATCAAATAATTAACAATATGCTTCATTCAAGTAGAACTAATATCTGTCTTCGATGCTGACTGTACCGGTTCCTTTTACATTAGAAACCGTGTAACATTTGGTCAGTCCCTCTAATATTTCACCACAGCTGTCAGACGTGTAATAAGCGATAGATGTCACTCGAGCTCGACTCGGTGAAAAAAAAAAAAACAACATGTGCGCGCGATCAGAGCACGTGGGTAACGTGGGTTAGTCGATACGATTTATTTAGTCGCCCAGTCTAAGCTTCCATTACGATTTTGTGACGTTACGTTACTCATCAAAATCTTATATTTATGAAGTTTTAACTAAGGCAGGCAAGCATGGTCGATTGGTCGCATGATAAACGATATAACGTCAGGTCGTCCTTTTCGCTTTTGTAAGTGCGATTGGGACGCACCGATGCGATAAAGTTTATCGACGCAGTCGATATATCGGGAGCTCGACAAAAATCAAAAAGCTAATCACGGTCTATATCCCGGTCAATGTGAATCTAAAGTTTATCAAACTAGTATGCTACGCCCGTTGACATCCTGACATTCTGATTACTTGACGTAGGGAAATAATAATAAAATAATTTTTTTTTTATATCTAATACTCCTTAGGCTTTATGTTTGCAGAATTTTTGCACTGTCATCGCGTAGTCTTATTTCCCAGCGTTAAATTCAGTAAATAATGAACGACTACACGCCGAATTATATAGCAATTAATACGAAATCAATTTAGAAGCACGTATTGCGAGGATGCAATTTGGCGTAGAGACAAAAACTCGTCTCTGAGCGCCTCTAACAAACGACCAGGGATGGTATTCTGTACGCGTGGCGAGATACCGCAGTTTAGTCCAACGAGTTAACGAGCCAGCTTAGCTGTGATCTACCGGTTAAAATTGTCTCCGATCCGAATCCGTCAAAACTATTCGTCATAGCCGTAGAACTATTTGTATGGTAATTTAGGCACTAGATCCGATGTCCGTCATCAGATTTGTTTTCGTCATTCTTCATTCTT
The DNA here is from genome assembly GCF_023078275.1 of Leguminivora glycinivorella. Lineage (NCBI taxonomy): Eukaryota > Metazoa > Arthropoda > Insecta > Lepidoptera > Tortricidae > Leguminivora > Leguminivora glycinivorella. Next base: position 2,036,466 of record NC_062974.1, on the reverse strand, counting down.
ATTTTCACGGATTTGGATCGGATCGGACGTAGTGCGTAACCGCTCTAACTATTATGCTTTTGGACTCTTTCTCTGGTTATACGTTAATACGTATTTATTGTGCTGAAAATGCTTAACCAGCTCTCAGCGTTTACGGCTTGAGTTTTAGAGACTGTAATAGCATCGTAAGATCCGTAAGGCATTTATTCAAAATTTAAAACACTTGTCATTTTACAAAAATCTCTCTCTTTTGTTGCCCGGTTTAGAGTTATCTTTCCGTTTAGGATAGTCTATGCACGATTAGTTTTCTTTATAGATCTTTACAATCCTCCCCACTTATTTTTATTCTTTACAATTAGTAAAACATCCACAACTAGCCTTTCAATTATAATTTCCATTGAATAATAGGTTCCAAAAAAAGATTGCTTCTGGAACTGGGGAGAATAAACCACATTACACTTCCCGGCCTCGACTTAACCACAAATTGCACAATGAATGGATATCGATACAATTCTTGGTTAAAATTGGAATTGGTTAAAAAAAATGAAATTTACCAGTTCTCAAGATTTGAAAAGGTCACGTGGACTACATCTAATTTCTATCAAGCAACCAACTAGGTGTCTGATCTGAGGCAGCGTTTGCAGTTGTATTTAATAAAAGTATATATGTAGTATATAACGAACAATATTGATAGCCGTAGATGTGCGGAACATACAATACGAGTACAGCAATGGGAACACATCCAGCCGCTAATGATTCTATGTGCACGTTATACTTATAGCGATTACTATACTATCCACAACCGGAAAGACATATAGCTGCGAAATGCGTACTCAATTCGGACCCTTTACAGCTCAGTTGATGAGCCACAATTCGTTTGTTCTTAATCTGAGACGGACGCGCAATGCTCCTTTTCGATTTCGGAAGAAGTTTTACAATGGGTATCCATAATCTAAAAATGCGTGGAGGAAAATATTTACAGAATTATAAGTCGTTTAAAGAGTATTTGTTACCAGTTGGTTATCTTGATATCACGAAGATGATGATGAGATTCTGGAGGTACCTACAGGGCAGGGGTAACAAAATAAATTATTGCTTAAAGACTGCATAAGCAGCATTATTGGTGATTTTTAATCCCCGACGCAAAAACGACGAGTTGTTATAAGTTTCACGTGTCTGTACGTCTGTGGTATTGTAGCTCCCGAACGGATGAACCTAATTTAGATTTTGTTTTTTTTGTTTGTTTGAAAGCTGAATTAGTCGGGAGTCGTTCTTAGCCATTTTTGATGGAAATCTGTCCACTATGTAGAATGTTTATTAAAATTTTAATTTTGTGGTATTTAATTGGCGGATACCACGCGTGAGTGTGTTGCGTTTTTTGTGGTTTTTGACATGAGTTTCTCGTTTTAATACGGCAAACTACAATTATCTCGATCTGACTTTTCGTGGTGCCAGCAGCGGGCTTAGCACACTACTTGGATAGACTTTATCGCATCGGTGCGTCCCTATCGCACTTACAAATAATGCGAAAAGCACGGCCTGACGTTATAACGTTTATCGCGCGACCGTCCTGGCCTGCCTGTAGGCCTAGCACATTATTACCGCGAGAGTATGTCGCCGTTAGATAGATGACACGTCTTCTTCTAACTGTATTAATGACATAAGGACGGGTAGTCTATCTCGCGGCGACATACTCTCGAGGCAATCATGTGCTAATGCTAACCCTACTGGACGCAATAAATCCCAATTAATTTATGCATCGTGTGCGACCCGATACTAGGAGAGAGGTCGTAAACCATAGTAATCTGAATTATTACGTATCCCGCTGGCATGTGAAAATGGCAATTAGAAAAGGACGAACGGTCTTGTCCAGGACTAGGTACCACATGCAAATCGGTTTACATAGACGGTGGCGCTCCCATTAATTTCTACTCTTTTTTTTTGTCAGGCAGTAGACCCAAAATTTGTTTTTAGTTATGGACTCGTTGAGGAGTCACTGAGCGCGATGTTCAATTGCTCATCCTCCTGTTTCCAATGAGTCATCATCCTCCTTGCGTTATCCCGGCATTTGCCACGGCTCACGGGAGCCTGGGGTCCGCTTTGACAACTAATCCCAAGATTTGGCATAGGCACTAGTTTTACGAAAGCGACTGCCATCTGACCTTCCAACCCGAAGGGTAACTAGGCCTTATTGGAATTAGTCGGTTTTTTCACGATGTTTCCCTTCACCGAAAAGCGACTGGCAAATATCAAATGACATTTCGCACATAAGTTCAGAAAAACACATTGGTACGAGCCGGGTTCGAACCCGCGACCCCCGGATCGAAAGTCGCACGCTCTTACCGCTAGGCACGAAAACGATCCAATGTATAAGATCCAATTATATAAGACCATGGATAAGCTTTTTTTTCTTGACGACCTTCAATACAATCATTCGGTCCATGAACTCTAGGTATAGTGAAACATGGGACAGGAATCTTGTAAACTTCTACTGTTCCAATCATTTCAATGTATATTCATCTATCAAATATTGATGAAAGAGTAGGAGTGACGTAGGAGGCCCTAAATATGTTTTATGGTAATATGGCGGGGAAAATAAAAATTGAATCTGAATTTACAATTAAATGTTAGACGAGGTATGAACGAGGTAGAGGCGGGTTTGATATCAACTTGGTAGGAGAATAGGAATGCTGCTAGAATGCTGTAATAAGATTGATTAGGTGTATTGAAAATTGAAATAACATGTCAAAAGTGTGTAATGTGTGCACTTTTGTGAATGAAATAAAGTCGCCGTCAAGAGAATTTGTGAACAATGTAAACAAACCATTATATAAAATATCAATATTTTAGCACAATTTTATTATTTTAACGGTTGAGGATCATAATGTGAGATGAATTAACACATGGATTTAGCCAGTATCTGATGACTTAGAATGGAAATTAAAGACATTTTGACTACAAGGTTTGTTTACATTGTTTACAAATTCTATTGACGGCGACTTTATATCGGAACGGAACCTATATTCCTATCTATTAGTACATCAAAAATGTTTGAAGTGAAACTCCTAATGCGACTTCCAACTAACAGCGTTAAACGTTTAACGCTCAGTGTTGCAAACTCGAATTTTGAAAAACAACACAACGAAGTTTCACTTTTCGCGCAGAGACAAATTTTTGTGTTATATTTCAGGCCAAAAATAGAATGTGAATATTTATCTTCAACGTACCTACTATAAACTTTCCTAAAATAGTTCTTTTTGTCCGGGATACGTGTTGTATTGAGTTGATTAGTATGAAACTTTCCTTTTTTGTTACCGAAAATGTATAGAAATCTGGTAACAAAAAAGAAAAAGGGTAAAAACGATGAACAACAGACATTACTATAACATTTCTAGGTACATTTGGAGCCAGATACATAGTTTAATCTATATTTCAGTAATTCGAGTTACTATTTATAAACGGAGTTATAAATACACGAATTCATTCCCGCTCCCAAAACCCCGATGTATGCTCATAAAAGACCTGGTGCTTCGTGCTTTTACGTTCTCTCTAATGCTAAAAGAAACGGGGGTATATAAGATGTCTGGTATAATGGTATATTATCGTCTTAAAACAAGTGACTCTACTTACTCAAACATTCGTATGTCCATTTTTAGTCGTATCGGGTCCCGAAACCACGCAAAGCGTTCGTCAGCTGTTCGCAAGTACCGATCGATAGATCATACGCGCGACCATGTAAGGCCACGGCAAAATCTGGTGATGTCATGCGTCAAAAAACATGAGATTAAACAACTGTTAGCACTTCAACGTGGCAAGAAAGTATGAGGAAAACCTCGTACATAGGAAGTGTGAACGGAAAAGTTTTTCTTTTTTAATGAAAACTGTAAAGTAAATCGTAAAAGAAAGCATGCAGTGTGCGCGTCTTTTTGTACTAGCTAACGCAGCACATGCTTCGTTTTCCTCCATGTCATGACACAGAAGGTAATACTGTGCGTTAAAATAAGCATCATCAAATTTTCTCTGCAGCCCAATCAATATAAATACAACTTCTTTTTCTCTCACTTTCTCCCTTTTTTTCAATTTCTTATCTTAATATGTGTTATGGTTGAATGGTAGAGAATGCCTTAAGGCATTAAGTCCGCCATTTATACTTTTTTTTTCATTTGTGCAATAAAGTTTAAACACATAAATAAATGATTTGGTTTGAATTGAACAAGATAGGACTTAATTATTGCAGATATTGTATTTACTATAATTTTGAAGCACTTTCCACTTCTACTAACTATTGTTAAACCAAATTATTTAAGACTTACACTTTAGCGTAGGACGATAATGAAGCAAGAGCGATCTCACCGCGGATTAACAGTTATGAAATGCATAATGAGATGAAGGATTGCCAAAATGATTACAATTTATAACGTTTAGTTTGATTTGGAAGCGATTTTAGACACCGCTGTTTCTCTTCGGATGGTGGTTCGCTATGAAATTTTCGCAAAAACTCGGGTTGACCTAAATCTATCATTACAAGAAATTGCCCGTATGAATTCTCATGAAAAAATAGTGCGTGAGACTTCGTAATGTGGAAATGAAAATCAGAAGTGGTATTTCAAAATTCGAGTTGGCAACACTGAGCGTTAAACGCTTAACGCTGTCAGTTGGAAGTCGCATTAAGACAGTTTGGCGAGAAACATAAATGTGAATAATATAATGTACTTATTTGTTAAATAAATCATATAAAAAAAAAAAGAAGTTTCACTTTAAAAAATGCCATGTGCATAGTTTACGTTTCAAAGCTGACTACTAATCCCGGTGACAAGCACCTTTGCTAGTCACATTGTCAAGCACGGATCCAGCTTCGTGCCCAGGGGGGGGGGTCACGTGGTAAAGGCCCAGGTCCCAGGGGGGGTCACGTGGTCTATTTGTATGGCCAACCTAGCAGCGCATGCACATTGTGACCCATCGCAAAACCTAGACCAAGCATTTAAAATGTAGAAGATTGATTTGTGCTCTGATGATGTTCTCTATGTTTAAAAATCTAACATTCATCATGTCAATAAAAAAAACTAAAAGAAGCCTTCATATATTATAAGCATTCTACAAACATTACATGAAATGTTTTCCTATATGAACTTTTCAATTGAGTTATTATGTTATCCAGTCCAGTTATACCAGTTTAAGTATTTAGGTGTACATTATATGTTTTTCTTGTGTATCAAAGCTTTTTCACCTTTAGTGCCCTCTGTAAGGTCCAGATCACTTACGTAAATATACTACATTTAACTATAATAAATCATCGTTCATAATAATTATTGTTGGCTTAGTTCGTGGATAAATCTCGTGTTAACTTACTCTGATGAAAGAGGTTATATTACTGAGAGATATACGTCGTTTAAGTCGTTTTTGAGAGGACATACTTAGTCTAAAGATAGTAATTAATTTACAGATCACTTACTCAATAGGTGGAGCGTTTTTTTCCGAGTTTAGGCAAAATCGTTATATTTCAACCAAATTATACATAGGTATCTAAACCTTCCTCAGAATAACTATGCATAATATTTAAAATCACACGAGAATCCGTTCACTAGTTTTTGAGTTTATGCATTACTAGCTTTTGAGAAGCAGCCGGCCCATCTTTGACATCCCTCCTATATCTGATATCAGGTTAGTGTGAAAACGCTTTTAACTTACGCAACTTATTATAGTAAATCTGTTTCTTAGGTTCCAAACATATCGACGCGACGCGGAATTAGGCTCTCCCGACCAAACATCGCTCGTTAGTATGATGCGTACGTAAGCGTTCAGCGACGACTAAGTAAGCGTCTTCATACTTGGGCATTGTCAGAATTTGGGACCCCCAATAAGCGTAAGTTGTTAACAAAAATTAACTCAGTGTCAGTTTTGTGACGATAATTAAGCATGAAATTTCTATAAAAATATTGTTTTTGTATTAATTACATAAACTTTAAGCGACAATTACATTCAGAATGTGAAAAAAGTAAATTTAAAAAGATTGTATGCTATTTATTTATTCGTATGGCATGCACTGAGTCGCTTATGATACTATCATTGATTACAATACTATATCTAAGTGTTTCACCCATCGGGCAGCGTTAGCATCAGGTGAGTGAAGATCCAGGGCCTCCCCAACAAATTTTCTTTTTGGACACTCGTGCATGATGTGGTGTATAGTCTGCACCGGTGCCAAAATCCGTAGGGCTTCTGTGTAGGGTCGTAGGGTCCTAGGTTCATACTAGGCAGATTGGATTGCCATTCCTCCTTCCAAGCTTCCCTTATGCTGAAGTCACGCTGTATTAAGGTTAGAGCAGTTTTATAAGGCGGGTGTCGGGACTTCAGTCGATGCTGGGGTGGATTTAGAAATTCCTGGTGGATTGGCAGATTCGGGTTGCTACGAATTTTGTTCGCTTCCGTCACCAGAGCCTGCTGTCGTCTAAGGTGTGGTGGTGGAATGTGGCTTAGGACTGGGAGCCATTGTATAGGAGTCGATCTGATGGTTCCTGATATGCACCTCATAGTGTTACGCAGCTGCACGTCAACTCTCTCTGTATGGGCACTGTTTAGCCAGACTGGAGCACAGTATTCACCAGCCGAGTACACTAGGCTCAGCCCTGTTGTGCGAAGTACATCGGCACTTGCTCCCCAAGTCGTGCCAGTTAGTCTATGCAGGACATTATTCCGAGTTCCAGGTCTAGGGTTACGCCAAGATATTTAGGTAGCGGGTTGAAAGTTAGTATTTCACCATTAAATGTTACCGTTGGACTAAAAGCAGCTTGTTTGTTGTTGAGATGAAACGTCGAGATTTCTGTTTTGGTGGCATTGGGTATAAGGCGCCATTTCTTAAAATACTCGTTTAGCAAGCCTAAATCTTGGGTCAGTTGCTCCTCCGATGCTGCAAATGTCCCATGCTGGTGTGCAATAGCGATGTCATCGGCGTACACAAACTTCCTGGATACTGTCTGATTGTATGCTTAATTGTCGTCACAAAACTGACAGCGAGTTCATTTTTGTTAACAACTTACGCTGATTGGGGGGGTCCCAAATTCTGAAGATGCCCACTTACGAGCGTTTTATGGTCGTCTAGTGCCGATCCGCGTCGATAGGTTTGGGAAAACCCTTATTTATCGGAGTCTAGAGGAGATGGTCTCCGTAAATCTAAGGATAGTATTAAATCACAAGAGCAATCAGACATTGAATATTCCAAGTGGGTGTTTGCTTGGATTAGTAAATTACAAATTGGTGCTAAATCTGCCAAGGTGCCAATGGTGGACGGAGGGCGGTTCGTTAGATACGGTTTAGACAAAAGCGTTGCAATCTTGTTGATTACTAACTAGATCTTACGAAGTTTAAGTTACACACATTATAAACTAAAAGATACCATAAACCAAAGAAGAAGCGATCAAGTCCATCGTTTGGTTAGTGAGACATGTTTTAATTGATTCACTATTATCTGGCAGAAACTTTATACGCATATATTTGATTCGTATAATAGTTCTTGGCAGAAACACCTTACGCAGAATATGCTTTGGCACTAATCATTTCGCAGATTTTTGTAATACCGAATCGTCTGTTGTCATAATGTTGATGAGCATAATAGTGTTCTAGTCGAACAATACATTTGCAGATAATATTTGTGCATAATATTTAGGCGGCATAAAGTTGTAATTTGCTATTTGATAGCGAGTTGGATGTGTTGGGGATGCAAGATACCTAACACTCCTCCTCGCTTAGCTCGTCGTCGTACCTAACGGTGACTCTGGGGCAGTTTTTCTTTTCTGATTGCGAGTAATAATTCTGCTAATGTAATATTATGCTATAAGATTATTATGGTACATACAATTATGCTAAACCAAAGTCGACCAAAGTAATGTTCTGTAAAACAATATTCTGCCAAATGTATCTTATGCGTGGTAGTAATAATGCCAACTAAGTTTTCTGCAAAATTTCGACCGAAAGTGTTTCTGCGAAACATGTTATGTGAAGTGTGTTTCGGACTAAAATTATTCTGCCAGATGAGGGTAACCCGTTTTAATTAAAATATAATATTTGATAGCCACGTCATTATTTTTTAATCTCCGACGCAAAAACGACGGGGTGTTATAAGTTTGACGTGTCTGTCTGTCTGTCTGTTTGTCGGTCTGTGGCATCGTAGCTCCAGAACGGATGAACCGATTTAGATTTAATTTTTTTTTGTCTGAAAGCTGAGTTAGTCGGGAGTGTTCTTAGCCATGTGTCATGAAAATAGGTCTACTATGTCGCGGTCGGGGGTTTTTTCAAAATTTTAGTGTTGTGGTTAGGTTATTATTTTATAATTTCTGTATAAAACGTAATTTGAAACTAACACAAAATAGTACATTACGATATGTACGATACAAGTGCGAAAAAAACCGGCCAAGAGCGTGTCGGGCCACGCTCAGTATAGGGTTCCGTAGTTTTCCGTTTTTTTCTCAAAAACTACTGAACCTATGAAGTTCAAAACAATTTTCCTAGAAAGTCTTTATAAAGTTCTACTTTTGTGATTTTTTTTCATATTTTTTAAACATATGGTTCAAAAGTTAGAGGGGGGGGGACGCACTTTTTTTTCCTTTAGGAGCGATTATTTCCGAAATTATAAATATTATCAAAAACGATCTTAGTAAACCCTTATTCATTTTTAAATACCTATCCAACAATATATCACACGTTGGGATTGGAATGAAAAAAAATATCAGCCCCTACTTTACATGTAGGGGGGGTACCCTAATAAAACATTTTTTTCCAATTTTTATTTTTGCACTTTGTTGGCGTAATTGATATACATATTGGTACCAAATTTCAGCGTTCTAGTGCTAACAGTTACTGAGATTATCCGCGGACGGACGGACGGACGGACGGACGGACGGACGGACGGACAGACGGACAGACAGACATGGCGAAACTATAAGGGTTCCTAGTTGACTACGGAACCCTAAAAAGGGAGTTCGAAATGAGTGGCGATAAATCGACACGAGTTACGAATTTCCTTTTCGCACGTGTATCGTACGGCGTTTTTTAGTACACATTGCCCTCCTAAGTTTCGACCTGATAAGAAATAAACCACTTCTCCCATAAGAATTACATACTTAATAGTGCCTAATTTACATATACATAACATTAATACTTTTTTCAATATGACATTCGCTAATCTCTTCCACCGCATTAAAAACAACGAATTAACCATTACCACTCATACCTCACACTAGCAAAAACACATGTGAACAAAGGGCCTCCATTACCAAAACCAAATAGCGGACAGTGACAAACAGCAAAACACACATTCCATTACAAAACATCGTATCTCACTCACAAAAATCATATAAGATACGTCCTTTCATTTTAAGAGACTATTATTCTACCAAAGGTAGTATGTCACATACAGCGTTGAACTTAGGGTTGCCAGATGGTCGAGATTTGGCCGGATTGTCCCGTGTTTTCGCGTATCCTCCCGACTCCTGATAAATTGAAAAAATCCTGAAAAACCATTTAAAACAACACCTATTGCTGCTGAAAGGACAAAAAATTGCAAATCTTTGGAAAGTAACACCTTCAGTTACTGTAAGTACTTACTACTAATAACTGAAATAACTTACTTTTAAATCATTATCAACTTTACATATTTGAAAATAAAGGAAACGTAAAGACCTGATGGTCTGTCTGATCTGAGTAAATCTTGAGATATCGAATTGAAAAAAAATACTTTAATTTTATTTAGCTTCCTATTGTTCTTTGAGTCGTCGGCACCCGGAACCCTCAAAAGCCCCGAACACGCAAAAAAGGAGTGTACAAGTTTCTAATCGGCAACGCGCATGTGTTACCGCTTGAGTTGCAGGCGTAATGCTTGCTTGCCACTGACGTGGTATAAATAAAAAAAGGCTTTTCCCGACATAAGTGGCCACTGCCAAAGACCCGAGTTTACCGTTAGTCCCGACATTGACATCATTCAGTCTGGCAACCCTAGTTGAACTACATAAGTCCTTTTGGGTTTAAGAATGGAGTTCACCTCAGGGGTGCCTTGGGGTCAGCAGATGCTGGGGACAGGGTATTAATAAGACGCCCCGCCCTCTGTGGCTTAAGGGGGTAGTGGACAGACGCTTGTTAGATAAATGACCTCATTTGACTCTTTGGATACTTACACGTACAAAACATATCTCAAAGTAGTTTTTGTTTCTAAATATAAATTCCATAAATTTTGCGTTTTTTAAAATTCCAAAATCTAATAAAATAACATACCTCATATCTTCTGTTTGTAAATAATTGACTGGAAGAAATTACTTAAAATCTGTAATGAAAGATAAAATCAACTGTTGTTTGACTTCTGTTTGAGTTCCTGTATATGCTTATTGTACATATTATTATTCTCTTTATCGAGGTGTCGAAGGGTTATTGTTAGTTTGTAATGTTCATAATAAATAAATGGAAACAAATTTCATAAAAAGGAATTTCATGGGAGTGAAATATATTATAATAATAAATGAAAAACTGTCGAAATCTTACAAGTCTTACAACACCCTTAAATAATACAATCAATCAACACCTTCCATTCTGAGTTCTGAGGCCACGTTTATAATACACTAGGATTTGCCCGCGGCTTCGCTCGCGTTAGAAAGAGATAAAATGTAATCTATGTCACTCTCCATCCCTTCAATATCTCCACTTAAAAAATTACGTCAATTCGTCGCTCCGTTTTACACACACACACTTTCCCATTTATAATATTAGTATGGATTAAAATAAAATGTGTAAAAATAATAATTTATCTCAATATTCAGAGAGGGAAATGAGGACGTTTGTATGATAAGCGGTCGTCCCCCCTCGCCTTAACACCGCCGATTTACAAATGTCTGCAGATAAGCCGATTTGGAGACAAATGCAACGGAGCGAGGAGATACGCTAATTCGGGCAACTTGCAAACTAGGGGACAGACAAATGGACAAACCTAACCACTTGTCTTCTCCATAACACAATACAAACATAACATACCTACCTACCTAATAAATATAATAAGTGAACATAAATGAACATAATAAGAGTTAAAAATTTGGCGGTCGAGGTAGTGTAGAGGTATAGGTAATCAGAATCACGTTAGACGCGTAAGCTGAAATTTCTGGTTCGATTCCCGATTTCGCCGTCAGTGGACTTAATCGCTTTTTTGTGTATGATATATGGTATCTATTTCAGTTTAAGTATAGTTTTTAACCCCCGACGCAAAAACGACGTCTGTCTGTCTGTCTGTCTGTGGCATCGTAGCTCCCGAACAGATTAACCGATTTAGATTTCGTTTTTTTGTTTGAAAGCTGAGTTATTAGTCGGGAGTGTTCTTAACCATGTTTCATGAAAATCGGTCTACTATGTCGCGGTCGGAGGTTTTTTCAAAATGTTAATTTTGTGGTTAGGTTATAAATGGTTAACGATTACTTTCACTACACTTATATAGATCTACGTGGAAATATCGGGAGCTTTTCAAAAAACAAAAAGGTCTCGATTTATATCCCGGTCAACATAAGTCTAGTGAACTCAATTCAATCATTATCTCTATACTCCCAATGTCACCCATTGTGATTTTTTAACCCCCGACGCAAAAACGACGGGGTGTTATAAGTTTGACGTGTCTGTCTGCCTGTCAGTCTGTCTGTCTGTTTGTCTGTCTGTGGCATCGTAGCTCCCGAACGGATGAACCGATTTAGATTTAGTTTTTTTGTCTGAAAGCTGAGTTAGTCGGGAGTGTTCTTAGCCATGTTTTATGAAAATCGATCCACTAATACGTCGCGGTCGGGGGTTTTCAAAATTTTAATTTTTTTGATTATTATTATACGGAAATCAGCAGCTAATGCAGCTATACAAGACCGATACATCTATAGCAGATCTCGGGCACTGGCGATCAAATATATGAAAGACGCGCGTTCCTAACACACATTCTAAGCTCGTGTAGGTGAACGCGTACCATGCTTGTTGAGTGAGATATGACAGGTCGACTGTTCGCGTTTTTGACAGACGGTAACTGAGCTAACCGAGAGGGGTGGGCGGCACTTTCAGCGGGGAGCAGGAGTGGCCATACTGTACGATAGCACTCCTTATTATACTGTCTCTATAGCCTAGTTGGTCCTTAATTCTAACAGTGAAATATGTTTTCGAGTAAAAATCAGCCGAAAGCTATATGTATAGTTGAGCATATAATATTATGGCGATTGTAGGATTCGCTCAAAGGTCTTAAAATAGGCGAGCCGGTCTGATCGGCTTGTAAATATCTTATTTATGCTTGAATGGGGACAAGTAACGTGTCTGTAGTAAAATCAGCTTGGGTATAAATAATAGTGGGATAATCGGAATAATACCAATCGGATCGGATAAGTTGCATATTTCTATACTTTTTATGGGCCTTTGTGTCAGTTTTGTGACTAGAAAAATATTAAAACAAAAGACCTATATCACTTACATTTTTAGAGCGAAACTGTTTGTTTGTAAACTTACGTATTTCGTGAGAAATCGTATGAATATTTTAGCCAGAAGCAAACACTTTGATGTGATTTAGATAAGCTAGTTTTCTATACTTAAAATAAAATATTTTATGCAGTGCACGTAATAAAGCACCACATAATTAGAAGAAAAATATGGACAGTCGTTATGTTTAAACATAATTTCTATTTAATAAGTCAAAGAAAAAGATATAAAGTAAATGAATTGACCGTGACGTCACTCCTCACTCTCCTCAGTATGCATGTTAACCATTAGTAACATTGACTAACCGATAGTAATTTAAATAAATAAATAACCAAACTGTTAACTCGAACGATGAAACCCAATACAGTGGCAGTAGTGGCAGGCACGTGCTCAATGCTACGAAAAAATGGGCGCGTATTCTGTACCCAAATTCATCATTAGAAAAAACCGCATTCGGCCCTTCAAAATACCTTCAAGTTTGAAAAGTACTCTCAATGCATCTCCCTCACTCTTATGTATTCATCCTGAGATGCACTGATTAACAACAAAATCAAGTTCAGACTTTTAAACTTCTAATGTCGTAACCTTCGGCACGCCGGAATGAAAGTGTTTTTGCTGCCCGGAAAACGTAGGCGCGCTCGCCTCAAGCGACGTCTGCAAGCGACGTCGTTCACAACATTAGCACTTTTGTAACTTGTTATAATGTTTATATTTGAATAATGGCTATCTGTCTCCATTACCTCGTGAACAAAGGTTTTAGAGGACCTTCACACATTTTGTTAGAAGCTATATTTCAATAGCTTATCTGCTTTTGATGCTTAAGTTAGTCTCTCAGAAGATTGAACTTTCTTGATCGTTGCTGAAGAGGATACGGTAGCCAAAATACTAAAATGGAAAGGAGCCCCCCTTTCAACTTGGGAATTTTAGTTTAATATACAAGTGTTATTAACTAGATAAAAGATATTTCAAAAAAATCTTTAAAATCGAGGTTCCGCTCTCGACTCTTTCCTCCTTCAAAACATAATCAATTGGAGCGAAATTTGAGAATCTGAATAACAATGAAATAATCTATGTCGGACCGTTTAGCTTTTTTGGTTAATTGTTACCAATCTTGAGTATCACACCTTTTTTTGCGCCACAATGGTAAAGGCCGTTTTTGGAAATTTTTGAATGGCTCTAGTCTTTAAAAAGCAGAATATCAAAAAAATCAATACGATCCGACACAGATAAAAATAATAACAGTCTGTGTTGAAAAAATTATAGCTCTATCTTCAAAAACCAGGGAGGAAATAGTCGAGAGCGTTTGTATGGAGAATTGACCCCTACCGTATCGTCTGAACGCTATCAGAAATATCGGAGCGTCCCAAGTGCTCACGTCTTTGTACCTACTCGTAATAAGGGTTAAGAGCAATCAACAGTTACAAGATTGTACAGTCAAGGTATAAAAATATATATAGTGCAAAATATGTATACACGACTTTATCCATACTAATATTATCCATCGGAACTTTATCCATCGGAAGATCAGCGCTGGAAGTCACCAGCAACACGCTGAGATGAGGCCATTTCGTGGCACTTCATTACTTTCTGTCTTGTTGTTATTATGGTGTATCTTGTCTTGTCTGTGTTCACGAATACTTGTTTATTCTATTCTATATTCTATTATAAATGGGAAAGAGTGTGTTTCTGTTTGTTTGTCCGTCCTTCACGACAAAACGGAGCGACGAATTGTCGTGATTTTTTAAGTGAGGATAGTTGAAGGGATGGAGAGTGACGTAGGCTTTATATATACTTTTTGTCTCTTTCTAACGCGAGCGAAGCCGCGGGCAAACGCTAGTTGCTTTTATAAGTTAAGGTTGCGGATACATATTTTTGGCACGTTGTCCGCATCTATATTGTATGTATAGCTTGTACGTGAATTGTGGTCTATCCTCCTAAGGCCCAGCCATACAAATGAAAAATCCAGAATTTGCCACTAAAATATGAACCTTTATTCTAGGGAATAGAGCTCATTTTGGTTTAGTTTGAAAATTTGACGAAACAAAACAAATGCGACTCTGTTCCAATTGAATATGATTTAAATTTCATCGAACTGAATAAGTACTATAGGTAGGACCTTGGCCCTTAGGAGGCTATGAAATTTTGTAACAGTTTGTTGCGTTGTTTTGTGATGTTTAGATGCAATCATGTCAGCACAAAGGAATTAACAAATTCATGGATGTGGATCTACATACAAAAAGTAAAAACGTTATTGCATATTATACAGAAATAGTAAGGTACAGCGGGGCAAATCTCGACTGGGGGGCAATTGTAACTAATCCATTTTTTCCATTATTACACTATGATGTTGTGTTCTACATGTATCTACTGAACACGCGCATACCATATAATAACCGGCGGACTAGAGTGTTAATAATGTAAACATTGTAAAACATGGAAAAAATGGACCAGTTACATTTGTCCCCCAGTCAAGGTTTGCCCCGCTGTACCTTATACAAATACTCTTTTTTTATAGTCTGAAACCATGTCGTGATTTTTTAATTATTTTACTTCATAGGGTGCATTGGAGTAATTTCGAAGTACAGAAATGCCCGAGTAATTTCGAAAGGGGAATCTTGATATGATGGAAATCATGTGATTTTTATGTGAGATTCTAAATTAGACGGGTTTCGAAATTACCCCAATGCACCCTACTATTTTATTCAGGGCCTTTGGAGTTAATTAGGATAATTACAGTTTTTCCCCTCATACCTATTGCATTTACAGCAACATCTTCCCGTTTCAATTCGATTAAAAATTCGTTTAATTTAAATTCAAAGTACCTTTTTGGCGCGGAACCCTAAAAATGGAGTAAAAAACGTAAAACCCCTTTACACTAAGTCGTGTTTACTCTTGACCACTCTATGATTGACATCTGACTTACGTATATGATTAGGGTTACTTACTTCCTCGTAGAAAAACCTTAGGTTATATTAATGATACATTCGAACATGAATAAATTTAATTATTGCTCTTTGCATTTTGATGTAACGTGTAATTTTCTCGATACCGATCTTGTTACTCTCATTACCATTTCCATAAATATAAGGTTGAAAATGGTGAAGTAAGTTAGTATAACGGCAAGCTATTGATACAGACCATCGTTCTATATTAAGAGGGGGTGTAAGGCCGGGAAATTAAAAGGAAATAAAAGATAGTATAGAAATTACACGCGTTTGTCCGTTTGTTGTTTTTTTTACGCACTAGTGCGAGAAGTGGTCCATTATATGCCAGGTCGAAACTTCGGAGTGCCATCTGTACTGAAAAACGTCGTACGATACACGTGCGAAAAGGAAATTCGTAACTTGTGTCGATTTAAAACACTCCCTTCGGTCATGTTTTAATTTATCGCCACTCGTTTCGAACTTCCTTTTTTACGCACTTGTATCGTAATGTACTATTTCGATGCTTTTGTGAATATTGCTCAAAGATTATGATGATAATTAATGAAAAAATGTTTGTTAATTTTTTAATAGGTAGTTTATTTACTTATTTAAGTTCCTTTTTGATATTTCGTCTGCGCATTGCACACTTCTATTAAGACTATAAAAATGAAAATAATTCGCTTCCTGTACACAAACTCCTTTATTTAGAATAAAATACTTTTCATTAGTTTTTCTATAGTTTGTTGCAAAAATAACATTAATTTAATCTAATTATTCAGCGAAGTTTGAATAGATTGTAAGACTTCAGTATAAACCACATGACATGTACTTATTTTAACATTGCAGTAGTCATATCCATATTAAAATCGCTACCTGAGATCCGCTCTCTGGTCATAATTTATTAAATTATCTAGCTCTAAGCTGAAAAGGTGGCATATTTCGTTATTAGTGTACGGAACAAAAGTTTGTTCTTGATGGTCTACATCTTAAATATAACTTGGTTAATGCGTTTTTGTTCTTTCAAACAAATTTTAGTCTTAAACTTTAGAAGGTTTTTGATCTAGTGTGCCCTTACAAAAGTAATCAAGAATTTGATTCTATTTTATCAGTGCTATTTATGTGCAAAAGCACACAAATAGCACTTTTCTAAAACTCTAATATCATTTTAAAATAATAATAACATCATATTAGCACTTTTGGGGTTTAGAGATTCTTTATTTACTCATAAGAACATACAGTTCACTATAAATATTTATTTTAATATTAGCACTTGAAGTCGTGCGTAAGTAGATTCAATATAAAACTACAATCTTGGCCTCCTCTAAAGTTTGATAAGTCAGTCGTCTGACTTTAAACTAGCATCCTGTGCCCGAGGGGACACTTTGTTCAACTTGTAGTTTTATACAGAAGGGGACAATTAAAAGGCGATCTTTAGAGACGCTGTATACCTAGTTCCGGGCCTGGGGGTAAAGTCGAAAGGGTACATTAAAAAGAACGCGTACGCTGACCATTAAGGGCATTAGGTACCTACTCAATTTGGCTAATAGGGATAACGACTACATAAAAAAATGGCATTCTGTTAAGTCCGTCAGTTAGATCGTCCAAACACATATTTTTCGCTTTTTCGAATTAATAAAAAAATATAAAGATATAGAGCATCAAAGTTCCAGAGTGGGGGCTTGTGACGTCACTTCTAAGTAAGAATTGTACCAAGGCGTGACGTCACGCGAAACTTCAACGCACTGTACCGTCGTCATTTTTCGTTTACGAGAAAAAAAGAAAAAAATACGTGTCTAAAATTCATTGATAATCTAACTGACGGACTAATTGGTTTTTTTTAGTCGTCTCGCCTATTCCGTCATAGAAATTATTCCATCCGTATGAGCATATAATCCATCTCATCTGCTTTATCGATAAACTTATCACTTGATTGAAGAAATGTATTTGGACGACAATGTCTCGAAGACGGAATTAGCCACATCCAGATTGATTTTATACTAAAGTATTTTCCCTCTCTTCTAATAAACCTAGAGTTCTAGCACAGTATAATAAAGAGTACTATCGTACAGTATGGCCACTCCCGCTCCCCGCTGAAAGTGCCGCCCACCCCCTCTCCGTTATCTGACAGTTAACGCCTGTCAAAAATGCGAACAGTTGACCTGTCATATCGTACGCGTTCACCTACACGAGCTTAGAATGTGTGCTAGAAACGCGCCTCTTTCATAAATTTGATCGCCAGTGTCCGATATATGGCTAGTGTGTCTTTTCTGTTGTCAGAGTTTTCTAAGAGAAATGCCAAAACCTAATTTATTTCAGTCAAACATCTTTATTTTGCGCGTCATATTGTCATGTGGGTTCAAAATGTATCTGCAGTATCGTGCCAGAAAAAAAATCTAAAAATATTGCAAAGTTCACCAAGTTTTGTACCCATGAAGAAATTTTCTTTAAGTACAAACTAAAAGAAAGAAGTTTTAAAAGTATCACAAGTATCACAACTATCGCAAGGTCGTAGATAGACAAGTTTTAACTAGAATAATGTCATCCCACGCTTTACTTGGCAATTAGTTAAAGGGTATTTTATTAGACCACCCACTGCGTGTTCGCGGTAATTCTGCGTTTAAATCCATTTTAGAAACTGCCGTGTTCGAGGCAGACCAAGACTTAGTGTCACATTGACATAATCAATTACTTTTGTACCAGGTTTTCACTGAACTGTACCGCTAAGTAAAGCTGAGACTACATACAAACTATCTAGGACATTTTCGGGAATTGCTGAGCTAAAGGTTGTCAGCTTCGGTGAGCGTTAATCCTTGTTTAAGCTAGTATACACTTAGGGCCACTTGCACCAACGAAAATGGAGGGTTAACCTGAGGCTTAACCCTCCATTTTATATGGAATTTGACAGATGACAACCCACTAACCCTGAGTTAAGTGGTTGGTGCAAGTGGTCCCACCAAAAGCGAGTATTTTTGATGATCAAACGAACTACTTGAAGTTCGATCGAAATGATATGAATCACTTCATTTGAAGATAAATAATTATATAAATTGTATACAATCTTATTGCCACAGAAGGCGTAACATTCCCTTGACCGTTTCGAGTACTTCATCGGAATCGATAAAGCCATTCATAAAACTTATACTAGTTATACTCATATCAAGATTCAAGATTCAAGATTCAATAGTTCCTTCAATTCCTTTCATTCAATATCCTTTATCTTTTACTACCAGAACCTGCCTAATGAATTATGCTAATACCGTAATTGCCTTGCTTCAAAACATGCCGACGTATAAAATTAAACAGCCACCTTAATTTAACTCCTTAATGTCACAAGATGTTCCCTTTTTGATTTTACATTTACACCTGACAATCTTTGTAAATTTGACACGTGTTTATTTATTTATTTATTTATTTAAACTTTATTGCACAAATAAAACAAAAATGTGTAAAATGTGTTTGACCAATAACGACAGTTTTTTTTCAGTGTTATTCTTATAAAATTAAATTGTTGTATACACAGACAGGGCTGGAAGATTTTAAAGAGAGACTTATTGAAAATGTTCGCATTTTCCATATTTTTTAGGGTTTCATAAGTGTAAAGTTGGTTAATCACTTACTGGAGTTTGTTTTCGACTGAACATTCTAAACGACGTTTTAAATCATTAAAAATAAAATAATGCATACATACGAGTATATACTTTCAGAGCTATAATATAAAAAAGTAAGCAAGCGTTTTTTTCCTACGTTACTGTGTAAAGTGCGTCATGATAACACTGTCTGTTTCGTACAATTGCATAGTGCTAAAAACTGACATTTTATCACATCTATGACATGCCCTACTCTATAAAGAACTAGCTATATAACCCGAAGAGGCCTATAAATTGTTCCACCCTGTATATTAGTATAATGTCCATATCTCATTACCGGTTTTTAATACAGCTGGGTCCTAAAATGATCTAATTGCACTATTGACTTGTCGCATCTTTAATGCGACCTTTATTTCTAGATGCCCATAGTTTTTTCAAGAAACTGGTTTACAGTATTCTTTTAATATGTCAAAGTAACACGGTCCGATGCGAACAATTAAGCTTGGTCACAGATCTCTCACCTGTAGATAGAGTACTAGTATAAAAGTTGACTATTGTTGGTGGTATGAAATCTACTAATAAACTACAGTAGAAAATCTTGCAGTCCCCGAACGGATTCGCTTTATGCCCTGCATTCTGATTTAAAAACCTACTATGTTACATTTGGGCAAAGACAACCACTTACATAATTAAGCGATAGACAGAGTTTTGTTGTAGCTCAAACGATTGACACCTTAGGAACCTAATTTGAAACATACATTTTAATATTAAAATGTATTTTTGTTCAAATTTGCCTCCAACCGAAAAAAAATGGTTTTCCGCGGTAGACCCTTAGGTAGACCAAGAGTTTAGTTCAGTTTGTTGATTGATAAAAACCACCTATAAGTAGGTACATTTTGGTACAGATGTAGTGCGAAAAAGGTTTCCTTTGGAAACGTTCGTATTTGTCATGCTAGTTCAGTCAATGTCAGTACATCTTGTATTGACACTGACTGAAATAGCATGACACGTTCGTACGTTTCCGTAACAATTCTTTCAATCTTTCAATTCGAAAGCAAATCTTTTCGCACTACATCTGTAGCAAGGCTTATTTTAATCTTCACTCAATTCTACTCATAAGACATTAAGGCATTTTTTTTTTTTTTTTTTTTAATTAGCCTCTTTTGTGTCCCACTGCTGGGCAAAGGCCTCCCCTCGCTTTCTCCACTCGACCCTGTTGTTGGCATTTTCCCACCATTTCGGGTAGAATGCGTCCAGGTCGTCCCGCCATCTCCTTTTTGGTATAAGGCATTAAGTTTGTCATTTGAATTGTTGTGTGCAATAAAGTTTAATAAATGAATACAGTTACTATATGAGGTAGTCTGTAATCGGCGCCTTCGGTTTTTGCAAGACAGTAGCTTTTTCACAACGGCTACTAGTTAAAATAATTAGAGGACTCATTACGTATAAGAAAGGGTGTTTGTATGTATTTGTAAGCTTTTTACTCACTTCCTTTGCAAATCGGTGGCGAATATTAACAGCTTTTTTACCTGCAATTAATCAAAAAACAGATTGTATAATAAACATAATAACATTGTTCCTCGCTGTTACAGTAAAGGTTTTTTACATTTTTGTGACTTACGACATATGAAGCACATGAGGATAAAGTCTACAAGTGACTTTTTCAAGTAAAAAGTACCTAATATTGTCGCTTACCGTAAGTGCATTTTCACATTATCCGATCCGATATCGGATGTCGGACCGATATTCCATACATTACAGGCGCCATCTTGGATTTTTTCTATTAAAATCCTTCCGATATCCGATATCGGATCGGATAATGTGAAAACGGACAAGGAGCGAATTTGCTCGAATCTTTATACGGATTACCTGTTAAGCTAAAATAGTACATTTTGCTTGGGAACGGCACAAACTTGATTAATTAAGAGATTTTAAAAAATTTGAGCCATCGGAGTTGAATCTTAACAACTTTTTTACTTATAATTACTCTTTTAAGCGGTATTCCCATCTTCCGCGTGCTGCTCTTGCTTGGAAAGTTGGAAACAAAGTTGCTTAATTCTCACACACCTTATAATACGTATCATTTATCTTTTGTTTTAAGATTTTTTTAATTTAAAAACCCACAAGATAACCTTAGGCAGCGTTCCCACTTTTGCGTCGCGTGTCTCGGGGCGCGCAAAGGGCGTCCGCGCCACGCCACCTGAGTGTAATTCAAAAAGCGTTCCTCAGTACAATTTGTATAGGAAAGACGTAAGGCGCGCCGCCAAGCGGCGCGGCGCGCGCCCCGCCGCCGCCACGCCACCTGGGGCGCGTCTTACGTCTTTCCTATACAAAATGTACTGAGGAGGCGTTTTTTGAATTACACTGAAGCGGCGTGGCGCGGACGCCCGTTGCGCGCCCCGAGACACGCGACGCTCTGGTGTGGCCGGTCACTTACAATCGAATTGAATACTTACCTCTTCATTTTGAGATTAGGAAGTCGGTTAAAAACCTACCTAGGGTGCCGCCAGCAGCGGGGCAGGGCCAAAGCTGCCGGTATTTAGCGACTCAGAGAGAGGAACCGCCAACCTATCCTTGCAGCGTCCAAGACCACTGCATTCAGCATCAACTATGAGCCATGAGGATATTTTCTGCAAGTCTAGGTACTGGCTAAGACATTTCGCTATACGTCCGATAAATTAAATAAAAAACAGTGTATTCAATAAAATAAAAAGAATGCTCACACACCGAAGCGAAAGACGATAACCGCGATAATCCAAAGATTGTTTAAAGTAATTTCTTCAACAAATTACCGGTATAATTTCCAGCGAGGCAATATTAATGAAACGCCGTATATGGCGCGACTGGTTTGTTTGCATCTTAATGTAATTATAACCCTTAAGGTGTAGCGCGGTAGCCGGCGCCGGCGCAATGGTAGGGTTGCCAACTTGGGCAACTTGCCGTTTGCAAAAAAAAATGAATGAAGCCAAAAAGAAATCGTAGTCAGACGAATATAAGTTGACGGCATGGCAATGGTTTTGATAGCCTCGCCTGTGGGGTCAACGTCATAATTTTATAGAAATTTGACATTTGAAATAACACTATACCACTCGCACTTGCGTGTAGCTCATAGTAATTTTTTTCACATCAAAATTGTTTTTTGTATAAGTGTATTTCCGAAATTGGCGTGTTGAATGTTGATTCTGTTCCTTTATAATTTTTTGACATTACTTAAATATCGTTTCATGAAAACCTAAGGGTTTTCATGTGTCAGGTTGTCATGTGAATGGGTGTTAGAATCCCTGAAGATTGTTTTTTAAAAAGTATGTCACATATTGTTTATCAATTGCTATTATATTTGTAAATGGTTTAGTGGCGACCCTAACCGGGGTGTGTCGTGCGCGAAGCTCACATTATAACAATGTTGAGAAATATGATGAGCTTACCAGAGACTAGTACATTTATAGAGTGCTAACGCCCTTATATAAACAAAGAAAAAGTTATAAGAAAGGTGAGCAGGAGAGAGTCAGAAATCTAAAATCTACTCTAGGGATATTTATAATGATTCTGAGTATCTAGAAAGTTCAAGAATGGTGCATCAGGATACCGTAATGAAAATTCACCCATAATACCTC
This sequence comes from Leguminivora glycinivorella, assembly GCF_023078275.1. Lineage (NCBI taxonomy): Eukaryota > Metazoa > Arthropoda > Insecta > Lepidoptera > Tortricidae > Leguminivora > Leguminivora glycinivorella. Next base: position 2,013,891 of record NC_062974.1, on the reverse strand, counting down.
TTCGGTAGATGTAATAATATGGATCAGGGGCCCATTTCTCGAAGCTACAAGTTACAATTTACAAGTGGTTGTCAATGTCTAATATGACAAGTTGGAAATAGACTTTCGCTTGTAACTTGTAACTTTCAGTTTTGAGAAATGGGCTCCAGATCCCCAAACCAAAGTAAAGCAAAGCAGGCTTGTAGCGGCGCGTAGCGTGGCAAGTGCGAAATCAAGGTTCAAGCGATCAAGCAAGCTGTCTAGTCTAGTGCCTAATACTATATAGAATTTACGGACTGTATGTATATTTACCTTTCTTCTTCTTCCTACCCTTAACCACGCTATGTGGCGTCGGTACAACTTGTCTTCCTCTTCCATTCTTCTCTATCTTTCGTAATCTCAGCACTCACTTGTTTCTTTCTCATATCCTCTTTCACACGATCCATCCATCGTTGCTTGGGTTTACCCCTCCCGCCCGCTCCATCATTCATGCTGGATTGGGTGGGCTGGTGTCTAGTGCACCTTGTAACCGACAGTTATCTTATTGTAATAATATACAGTCTATATTCCCAACTCGTCTACATGACGAGCATATTTAATCAATATTTATGAAAGTAGCGAACAATGGGAACGGGTAGAGAAACTGTTCGGGTCGCCGTTTTTGCAACTATCGCGGCTTACCCGAGCGCGGATTAACATTGTTGCGATTGTGAGCCGCGACAAAACGTAATTACTTCAAATAAGATTAGCAAAGATCACTAGGCAACTAGATCTACTACTATATATATATGCTAGCAAGTATAGAAATAACTCTTAGCACGAGGAACGTTGTGATTGTGACAACTGTGAGCCAAATAAGATTAGCATCACAGACCAGTAGCACATTTCTCAAAACTGAAAGTTACAAATTACAAACGGAAGTTTTTTCCAACTTGTCATATTAGACATTGACTACCACTTGTAAATTGTAACTTGTAGCTTCGGGAAATAGGCCCCAGACCTGCGGGCGTAGCACACTAGTTGGATAAACTTATCCCATCGGTGCGTTGCACTTACAAATCTTGCGAAAAGGACGGTTTGACTTTATATCGTTAGTCACGCACCAATCTTGCCTGCCTACTATAGCATGACTTACGATGACTCTCGCAATGAGGGTTTCTTAATTGTTTTTCTCGCCAGGTGGCGATATTGATGCGCAAGCGCTGTTAGAAGACAGCAAACTTCAAAATCCACCAATCATATAAGTACTGTAAATGTCCTATGTAAGGTGTCCCCTTATATTTATTATTTACTAACTTTTGCCCACGGCTTCGCTCGCGTTAAATTCGAAAACTACTGACTTCTCCATACAAACTTCCACCTCCCATTTCAGAAAAGTGGAGGGTTCGAAAGAGACAAAAAGTAGCCTATGTCACTTTCCATCCCTTCAACTATCTCCACTTAATAAATCACGTCAATTCGTTGTTCAGTTTTGCCGTGAAAGACGGACAAAAAAACAGACACACACACTTTCCCATTTATAATATTAAGTATTGATTTACCGTCCGGTTTAAAAGGAACTTCTTCGCACTGACGCCCGCTGTGGGCATGAGCTTCCTCAAGGGGCTAGCTGCTACCCAAGTAACAATTTCTGGTCCTATAGTGGTCGAGAGCACCAAATTAAATCACATTAAATGGTCCTATAAATAGTCTATATTGGTACTGTAGAGCCGATTTGGCGCAATTATGCAGCCATTTAGTGATATAATAGGGCTATAGCAGTATCATCCGTGACGTTTAAGGTCTATAATGGTGATGTGATGATGACTATTGTGCTAATTTGTTGACATAGAGGACACAGTAACGCTATTATAGTATCAATTTATGCTATAGTAGCATTTGAGATTCCGTTATACAGGTTTTTTGTTCTGTAATAGCAGTTGCCGTCCCTTTTAATGCGAATGAATGAAATTTCTAAAATAATTTAATGTGTGTAATATTTAACAAAAACTGTTTTAAACGAGGAACTTTATGAAAAGTGGCGTGTGAACTTGTGAAGTTTAGTGTCAATCAAAATAATTTGGATTTCGTATAATTCCATCATTACTGCAAAAAGGTATGCGATGGAAATTTTACCGTTAAAAGAATATTAGTTTAATGGAGTATTTTAAGTGCGCCCTCGATTTATACCTGTTTTGAATAAAATAAATAAATATAATTTAATACAATAAAATGATTGGCACCATAGTTTCTACTATGGATCCAAGAAGTAAAACATACGCTTTTATAGTTCGACTATGTCACTTATCATACGCATTCACTGCCATAAGCCCGCCATTGTGGATTCAATTAGGGTTGCATGAGACTTTAACTATGATCCAGTTTAACTTATAAGTTCTTTATATAGAAAACAATATTTGTTTTCAATGTTTTACTATATAAAGATCTTCTAAACAGTTTTTTTTTATATAAAACATATAGTAAACTCAGCTATAACGCTATTGTGTTTTAAAAGAGATACCGAAACCATTATTCCACAGTTCTGTGATATAAAAGAGTAATTGTGACGTATACGGCGATGAGATATAAAAGGCATTAGAAAACGACTATTAACGCTTTTCAAAGCTATATAAACGTATCCTGAAAACTTCATTATACAGCAAAATAGCTCTATAATGGTATTCATATCACTACTACAGTGTTAAATACTGTAGCAGTGTTTTCCAAAGCCACTATATCCCAAAATAGTGGTATAGTTAGGTTTTAATTTCTGTTAAAATACGACTACTAAAAATACTATAAGCGGCTTGTTGGGAACCTTAATAGCGCAAATTGATAGCATAACAGTGATTCCTAACACTATTATACAATAATATTGTTCTTTAGTAGGTTATTTGATCCTGTTATAGACCAGGCCTATAGCGGCTTTATAAAATGGTGATATAAACGTTTACATCACTTCCTAATAACACCTTTTAGCTGTATAACACAACAACTATAGCAGCTTTTCGGGAACCTTAATAGCGTAAATTGATTGCATAACAGTGATTTCTAACACCATTATATAATAATATTGTTCTATAGTAGTCATATTTGATCCTGTTATACACCAGGCCTATAGCGGCTCTATAAAATGGTGATATAAACGTTTACATCACTTCCTAATAACACCTTTTAGCTGTATAACGCAACAACTATAGCGGCTTGTCGGGAACCTTAATAGCGCAAATTGATTGCATAACAGTGATTTCTAACACCATTATATAATAATATTGTTATATAGTAGTCATATTTGATCCTGTTATAGACCAGGCCTATAGCGGCTCTATAAAATGGTGATATAAACGTTTACATCACTTCCTAATAACACCTTTTAGCTGTATAACGCAACAACTATAGCGGCTTGTCGGCAACCTTAATAGCGCAAATTGATTGCATAACAGTGATTTCTAACACCATTATATAATTTTATTGTTCTATAGTAGTCATATTTGATCCTGTTATAGACCAGGCCTATATCGGCTCTATAAAATGGTGATATAAACGTTTACATCACTTCCTAATAACACCTTTTAGCGGTATAAGCTTATAGTGCTAAAAGGTGTTACTGGAGGCTTTTATACGACAAGCGGTCACGCCGAAAACCTTTATACGACATCTATAGTAGCTTTTGGCGTCGAAAACCAAAATTATAGCACTAAAATGTTACTTGGGTAGTATGGGGTTCATAAAATGTGTACAGGTTTATAGGGTCATGGGTCATGCCGCGAGCATACGTACTAGACTGGCGTCGAATGATGGAAAAATTGGAAAATGAACTTTTTGTTTTGGGTCGGTACGTCGCATCGTACAGTTCCGTTTTTAAAAATAAATTATAATTATATATTACAAACCATTCGAACGTATCTCGTAGTACGTTCCGCAATAAACAGTAGTATTTTTTACCAATTGCTTCAGTAAAAAATATAGTAATGTGTTTCATGTAGCAAGTAAAAACACAAATGTCCCATTTTGGATACCGTCCATTCTTTACCAAACAAAGGCAATTTATTAATGGGAAATTATTTCATTGTTCATTTATTAAAATTATGGCGCAATTAGTCACTTTTAATCGAAACAAAAAGCTTCTGACTTCTGACGTGGTGAAATGGTACGACAGTGAGGTGCGTGCGTGACTGCAGTGTTCATATCTTTCACAGTGAATGATTGTCCGTAAGTCATTTCATTCAAGTCTCTTTAACGTAAGAAAGAAATATATTTTAGACGAATTTTTATTCATTAGTCAAACGGAGTGCTTTAAAATGCAAGGGCGGCGTGTTAGTTACATGAACACTTGAACAGTTTAAATGAAGAATAAGTAATGGTAATATTAAGGCTGTTCAATCACCATCAAAGTAACCCCAAATTTTCCTAATTTCACCATGGTTTCACCACCTGTAAATGTGCTACTCGTAAACTCAAAAAGTGTCTGAAGTCTCAAAAGATGTGAACTGTGTTGTTCTACACGCTCCATATGAATATGAACTGTGATGGGAATGTTGTTTTACGCGAGAGGTGATTTAGGTTCCAAAACAACATTAGAAAGGAATGTCAAATGAAAAGGTTAAGGCACAAGTAGGTTTTATTTTTAATTAAAATAAAAGCGGCAAAATCACGTACCTTGCCACAGAAGAGTACCAAAAGTCGCCTAAAAAGTAACTTTTGACCACCTGACTAGCTCGTTACACTGTACCAAGCATCGTGCTACATCTACTCCAATGCATGGTCTGCGATTAACAGACTATCGACTCTCAGAGAACAAAGGAATTCCCTGCTTGATAAATTATCTAAACACCTTTTTCACCTAACCGCGAACTCTTTCATTGTTTCCAAAAGCACAAAATGGCGTTTCTAAATGGCCCATTTAGCATAACTTTAAACTTTTTAATTGCTGAATACCTCTACTGTTTCCGAAACGGATATAATTAGGTAGAAGAAAGTTATATTTACTGTTTTGTCTGGACTTTAGACTGACAACTATTGTTCATGTTCAACCTAAATGTGTAACAAATAAGGTGTATAGGTGGTCAGAAGTAGCCGGTGCAAAAACTCGGCTGCCGAAGGAATGTATCGGCTCCCGACTCATGAAGGAATTTCATTCGGAATTCTCAATTAAAAGTTTATCTAGTCTACGTTTCGTGGAAAGGTTGGGCGTTTTGGGGTGTTGAGAGCTTCCAACCATTTCTTTCTCTTTGACTATGCAAGAATACTTGAATATTCAAGAGTGATAGAAGATACATAGGTAATGCAGTTATGCATAGGTAAAAAAGACTAAATTAAACGTGTAAGAGTTTCACTAAATCACCACCCCCTTTCCTCCCGGGGATGTTGTAGAAGTCGACTCCGGATATGAGTTCCATTCCATTGTGGAATGGGCTGGCAACGCTTCACTGCAATATTACAATTTAGTTTTCTTTCAAATCCTTAGTTGCCAAGTTTGTGCTCTGCCTACCCCGTTTGGAAATGCATGCGTGAGTTGTATGTATGTAGAAGACTATATTTCTAGGCATCGAGTTATCTTGACATTTTTTTCAAGAAATACTCGTGAAAATTTTATCATTGAATAATTTTAATACACTTCAATTTATGGTGGGTAGTTTAGTTACGAATATAAAGAAATGACCAATTAGCTCATAATTAAAGTTTTGTCGCAATTCACCCCAGCCCCATTAACCCCGGTTGACAGTATTGTAAAATGTTTGCGAACCTTAACAATTATGTTAAACACTTTGTCGGCTCCTATTACCTGTCGATACGAGTAATATGTAATTAAACTCATTGACAATGGATAAAAATATAATGCAAGAAGTAGCGAATGCATATAAAATGTCATCTTAACGGGCCCTTGCAAGCCAATTCGACAACTTACATATTGATATCATTTTGTTATTAATATTAAACCTGTTCGGAAAAAGAAGAATTCCTAGGTACTTAGCCAAATGCACAAACTCTTACGATAATAGTTTTCGTAGCTCTATCTCTCGTTCGTATTGGCGCGACAGAGCCTGATTGCGTTTCGATCGGCGTCTAGCGTCAACGATTTCAGCTAAAATAGCTGTTATGTATGGGGCCGTAGGTTCCAATAAAGAGTAGAGAAATGGAACTATTTATTTTTTATTTATCATAGCAACACTTCTCTGATACAATAAGTGACTCAATAGTTGCCACTTGCAAGACGGTTTACATAGAAGTTGTAGCCCCTATTATTTACTCCTTGACTCTTTTGTTTTTCGCACAGACTATTCGCGTCAAAGCTTCGCGGGATATATCGGTCAATTGAATGATAACAAAACGAAACATTGTTGACATCACAATTCACAATGTGCGGTCGAATTGACCTAGTAGCAATGCATTCTTATTATAGATCGCGCTAAAAGGTGACTTCTATACTTGGTATTAGAAATGTCACCTATATGCATTCCCTTCATTACGAACGGGACTTTTTTATTGCCAATTAATGTGTACACCAGAGCATAATTATACAAATTATGTATCGTAATAGCCAAGTGTTCCGGAATGTGGTTATTTAATATATCTTTTATGAATTAGCGTTTTTATCCTGTTTTTAATTGTGTTTAATTATTTTATCAAGCTGTTTTATTATGAGACTTGAGCTATTAAGGATGTATGAAAATACATGTGCTTCAAGTTTGTTTGTATTGAAATTTTAATCAAAGTACATGCTGTATACTGTACATGCAATATAAATATAACGTAATTGGAACACCTTTTACAGTACATACATGCAAGCACTTAAAAACTAGATCTAACCTAATTACACACACACAAAAACATACACAGATACATAATTAAACCTAACCTACCAAGCCCCCCCGTGAGCCTCCTGATGCAAAGGTACCCATAACGCTTGCCGCATTACCGCGTTGAACCGCGATGGATAACCTTTGCATCAGGAAGGTCCCAGAGCGAGGATCCAGACCCCTCTCCCTCAAGCGTCTTCCCACCTCCCCGAAAAACACTCTGGCCTCCGCACACCAGCAACCGGTAGTCTCCACTGCAAGCGGGATAAACAAATAGTTCGCAAGGATCGCGTACTTCTCCCGCTTGCGAGCTGCAGCTAACTCAGCCGCCGCCCGTGCCACTCTCGCGGTACGGCCAATATGCGAAGTGGCGAAAGTGCTGACACACGTTGCGTCCCAAACTAAACACCTTCCCCTCTCCCAAGGAACCAACGTCAACCCATCCGGTCTCTTCCCGTCAGAGCGACAGAGACCAGGAGGCTCCAGCACGCAAGGGACATTCGCAGACACCAACGCCCTCCGCACGATATCGTTAAGCGCGTGGTGCCGCGGGAACCTCCCCGCACACCGACAACAACTCAACGCGTGATGACCGTTGCTCTCCACCATAGTGCCGCAGATGCATATGTGAGGTTCACACACCGCACAGCCGAGGCGAAGAGCCACCGCAATCCGCGTCGAGTCGCTATCCAGTAGTGTGCCCAAGTGTGGTGACGGAAGTGCGTGTAGCCACGCTCCAGACTCAGGCTCCGACACTGAAAGAATCCTGGCTTTATCCACACCCTCCGCACTGTCCAATAAGCCCTCAAGCACCCGCTTAACCCCTACATCGTCCCACAAACGTTGAAGGTCCGGTCTTTCCGGCATCGCTGCGTCAGGGTTGAGAGTCAACCAAGCCTCCCTGGCATCCGCAGCAAAAGGAATGGAAACCTCGACACCATTAGGAGTTAAAATTTGAGTGACAAGGCCCACCACCCCCGCCGCCGACGCCAGAAAGGCCGGCAAACTCACATCCCGTGCTCGCCTCACGCCTAGTCCACCCGACCGAATAGGAAGGGAAGCCTGATCCCACTGGACTGCACTGAGAGAAACGTTTAACAACGACTCTACCGAATCCCTCAAAACGCCATCCAATGAGTCAATAAGCTCGGGAAAACGCCAAGTTGGTACGGTGCGCAGAAAATAGGTGATTCGGGGAACGCCAAAACAGGACCGTAACAGAGTTAGAGCCACATGCGCCGAAATATTCACCAACCTATTCCCCGCACACAAAAGAAGCTGTCTCCTTGCCTCGAAGGCCTCCGGGATTGCTTCCAAAAAAATGGATTTTAATTTACAGTACAGTAGCTATTTAAGCTTATACTTATTCATTTTATAGCTCTATGAAGGCCATGATGTCAATAATTTATGATTTATAATTGGTTGGTCCGTCTGTATTAGGGCTTGCATTCCGGAATTCCGGAATCTCGAAATTCCGGAATTTCGGTCAATTTTTCCGATATTACAGTTCCGGAATTGAAACACATAATCTCGAAAATTCCGGAATTGAAAAAATATGTATTTTTAGATGAAAACGTGTAATATCAGCCTGGTTATTTTACAAAATTACCACAGAATGTATAAGAAATATGTAAATTCATAATTTAGACACTGCTCGGACTCAGGACCCTATTTTATGGCCAAAGGGGCTAATTAGAGCGAGATAGTGTAATTTTAAATTTTAACCCACTAATATGATCTAACCATTGTCACTTTCTGGTTTTGCGAACTTAAATTCAGATGCAAATCGTAGTATTTGGTATTACATTCATTCACAAGCGTAACGTCGTAGTTACTTATACACTTTTCACAAAGACGTGTGCATATTTTACTAAACTGGTGGACTTTACTGCAACGTATGGAAAATCGTGGATATGAAAAGTATGCTTTATTTTTTACAAAAATTCAAGGTGTACATACATGTACCTAGGTATAAATCAGGAAATCTGACTTTTTGGGCCTCGAGTCTGATACAGGTAATTCAATATTTATTTTATTACATTTATATGAATAAGACGTTGTGCCATTGTTGTAAATTATTACTTTTTCATTATTTCGGTGGACAATCGATGCATATGCATTTAAAACCCTTGTTTTTATTAGATTAATTGATAAAACAATAATGTTGTCCTCGTCCATATTGCTGTAAATCCTCAAATATGAAATAAGTTCAGAAGGAAAACACTGTATTTGGGGTAGTTTTATTTAGTTCTTGTCTAAAATATGTAGTTTTTTTTATTACTGAATGATGTGTCAAATTCTATTAAATAATAATGCTAAATATATTTACTTTAATGTTAACTACTATCACAAAACTGGCACTAAAACCTCGTTTGTATCGTTTGATGTTGTTCGAAATACTTCGCAAGACCGATTTGACACAAAATGGACTCTCCTGTAAAATTACTAAAATGAAAATTGCAGTGTTATATGCCTTTCAGGTACGGAGGTATTGTCTTAAACGTCGATTAATAATAAATTTCAATTTAAAATTGTATTATTTCATCAGAAATCCACCAGAAAACAAAACAATAAAAAAATTGTTCAATTCCGGAACTAGTTCCGGAATTCCGGAATTGAAGTCCAATCTCGAAAACCAGTTCCGGAATTGAAAATCGTCCGATATTGCAAGCCCTAGTCTGTATTTATTATCAGTAATTGCTGAGTTGTGTCCAGGCTTCTCTATTTCCATTATTACTCGTCAAGTCGTCATCAATATTTGATCTTCTTGTCAATATTTGAGCCAGTGGTGGGCAAAGGGCAAAGTACGACCCGCGGAAGGATGATGATGATGGATCCCGCCGGCCATTGGTCCTTCAGAATAAAGTGTGATAGTTATGTCCAGCACTTTAGTAAGAATGCATTTTTGATGTACATCTGGCCCTCTAAAATTCCTTCAAATTTTGGCAAAATTTGGCCCAACTGAAAAAGTTTGCCCACCACTGTTCTAAGCTATGTATCCTAGATCGTACAGATGTAGTGCGAAAAGATTTGCCTTCGCATTGTTACGGAAACGTACGAACGTGTCATGCTATTTCAGTCAGTGTCAGTACAAGATGACTGAAATAGCATGACAAATAGGAACATTTCCGGAAAAATACGAAGGAAACCCTATTTGCACTACATCTGTACATGGTGGCTTGGCTTTTGGTTTCTACTTCGCCCTATCCTTGAAGTCGTTTTCGGACTCTTAACTCAGCATATCATTCTCCATCTTGTTTTCACTGCCTCTTTTATCGGGGATGAAAAGTCGCAGTGCTAAATTCCAAGCCAGTAATAGAATAGTCAAAATATTTGACCTTCAATCATATTTTAACTCGATCTTTTGTTCATTTATTTTACAAACAGGCTAAAGTCATCCGTTAAAGGCAACCATCATCTAGTGTATCAATAAGCCTGTACGTCAAAGGAGTGCTTGGCAGCTCTTCTTATTTCTCACTGAACGTTAGCGAGAGTTTGCCTCAGGGCCCTCAGGCCAGAACCAGTACAAATTCTAGAAAATTATGAGTACTAAAAGATTACACTAACGCGTTTGTCGTCGTATCTACGTTTTCATTTTAGTGGTAAAATCTGTTGAAAGAAAAAAGTCACATACTAGTAATGTTTAGTTAGGCCCCGTACATTTCACGGCACTTTTCTTTGGAACAGATTCTATCACGAGTCAGTCATTATGAGTCAAGTCCATTGATGCGGCCTGTGCTCTGGAATACTTACCTAAAAAAAAACCATTATGTTCATAACAGACCTTCGCGTCAGAAACCACAACTTCACATGAAATTTAAGAACAGCATCAAATATCTGCGCTTATATCACGTAGGTATTTCCTATTGACGGGGCTCGAACTCTGGACCATCGGCCACTTAGGCTACCGAGTACAGTAAGTCGTCAAAACTCAAAATTACTTGAACTAGGAGGCGATAAAGTGCAAGTGACGAGAACAACATCCGTTGTCACCGCTGTCCTCCCGACGCGGACTCCAAAATGTTTAAAATGGCATAAATAATTTATATCCAACTCGGCCGGGCCGTTTTTGCCGTCCTGTCCACTGATGCATTTATAATATAAGGGTGCTTTTTGCACTACGCGAGCCGTGATGGAATGCAACCGCTAAAATTGATCTTGTTTCGAGAAGTAATTCTTCGAGGGGTTGAATGCCTTGGTGATGTGCGTAGACGACGCAGGGTTACCAGACCCGGGCTAAATATATCTACGGGCCCCATTGCGCGTTCTATTTGCTTTCATAATATGCAACTATGCCAGATTGGTCGAGATAAAGATTTAGAGATGCAGATAAACATATTTTGATGTTATTTGTTCGCTATAACTTATCACTCTTACTTATCAGGCGACTAAACGCGGTATGGGTTTTGCTTTTAGTTACTTGTTGGGCATGTTAAATAGACTATAAAAAAAAAAAAAAATCACTTATTCATGTACCAAAAATAGCAGATATAAACAGGCCATAAACTATATTAACACAAAAATAGGACTATGAATCAATATGTCGGGCATTTTAGGTAAGATTTGCAAAATAAGGAAATTATATGTTTTAGGTCCTGGAAATCAGAATATTCTAGAGATAAAATCATGATGAGGACAAAAATATTTCCTTAGTTTTTCTTATAGTCAAAATCGGATGTCAAAGTCGTAATATATGCGTCTACGTCTATTTGTTTGGAGTGGCAAATGGTAAATCCAGTGAAAGAGAATTCTCTCTGAATAATATGTTTAAGTAATTTAATGCAGCAAACCTTTGATAAACCGTAAAAACAAAAATATCCTGGCTTTATCCTGCAAATCAGTTTATTTACCTGGCAACCCTTTAGTTTGCGGTTAGCCGTGGTCATGACTTCTGGCGTGTATTGTAATGGTTCGTGTTTTAGACTTATGTGAGCAATGCAGAGCAATGCGCTGCTCGATATAGACATGACGGGTCTTCGGATAGCCTATTAAAATTATTAACGCGTATGGTGTGACAGACATTATATCTAGATGTTTGGGGAAATGTCTATAATCTTATTTAGATACATATTTAAAACTAAAACTTGTATATTATATCGAGCTAATTTAATTTCTGACGAGCGAATACATATGTTAACGTACGAGTAAGAGGTAAGGGTGATAGGTACATAACATACGAGTATAATACACTTTCATTTTCGAGAAATAGACGAATAAAGTGGTTTATTGTTTTATTCCAAGGAAATCGGAAATAACTTTCGTTTTTTCCTTTGCGATTTTTTTTACTTCATATAACATTTTGTCTTTCTTTTGGCCTCAGAAATTCGTTGTTAAAATCTTTCGGTTTCCTCATGTTATGTTACCGTGTATAAAAAATGCATTAGCCTTAAGGTTTTTTATTTGTAACTTTATAATATTAAGGTATCATTTATTTATTGATGCCGTTGAGCCTTAACTGCGCAACATAACATAACGCCTTTCAATGCCTTTTGTAAAACAATCCTGTTTTTACTTTTAAACAAACTTTACGAAATGTCTTTATTTATTTCTTTGTTTTCCTTTGCAAACAGTTTTCATGGGGCTTCTTAAGAATTATTGTTAAAAATTGTTTTTTGAGGAGATTCTCGGGTTTCGTGTAATCCTTTCTGTTTTGACAATTGTTTGTAAAAGTTGTTTTTGTTTCAGTAAACAAGCAGTGTTCGATGGCAAGCGAGCGATACGAGGAGGGATACCTTTCGTGTTTCGTAAGTATTTTACTTGAATATTCTTTTTGACCAGAAAAATATGTAAAACTATTGAATGAGAAGGGTACCTATCTATATAGTATCTTTAAAATATATGTGCGAATAAAGCACGCAAATCGAACCGTCTGATGATGATGATTTGAAAAGAAGTGACCCGCCGTGTTTCTTGCCGGTCCCATAGTGGATACTCTCCTCCAACTGAAGGGGGACTGAAATCTTCTCGAGAATGAGGCGTAGCTTTATTTATTTGACGTTCTTAAGCGCATTGTAATAATATGCCTATTTAAAAAAATAAATTATCTTTGTCTGGGTAAGATATTAGATTTATTTGGCCACAAATAGACTTGTAGCGGTACAAAATAATATTCAGTGACACCTGTTGAAAACTCCTCAGGGAACTTAAGCAAATGACGTTGCCAATATCTATAAACTGCCCCAGAACCCGTTTCATAACTGACAACTGGTCTGGTACAAGCAAAGTATACATCTGATCTTGCAATACATATAATTATCACAAAATTCAAGCTCATTTTATATTGGCTAAATTTAACATTACTTGTCATGACACTGTAAACCTACAGGTGTTATACACATATAAGGATTATTGCAATTCATGAATTATTTATTCTAAATTTGGATTAAGCAATTAATGGTAGAATAGGGTAACTCGTAAGCGGTAGTCGTAAATGTCGATATAAATTATTGCTCACCGTAATAAGGTTCGTGTTGATATTTTACTGTCATTTATGATTATTAAATAATGTGTGTAAGGGTCAAGTTTTTTTTTTTTTAAATAATAATAACACTAGAAAGATGCTTACTGCTACAATTTCGCCAAACCAAAGTTTAACGGCGAGGTTATGCACTCTTATATTAAGTACTTATAACTATTCATTAACATGCACCATCAGTTATACAAAACTAACCACTAACAGTTGAATTAAATGAGCCTTTAATTTTTATGTAGATAATCACTACATAGAGCCATTTTATTAGTGTCCACAATCACATTTACTTATGCTTTTTCAATTTATATGTAATTCTATGTTCGAACCTACGCAGAGAAAAAAAATACCCAAGTTATTTTCCATCTAGATATAATTTCTAGTCCATCATGCTCTTAATACAGATGGGTCACTGTCAGGCCGTTTAAATTAGCCATTTTACTGACTCTTTTAGTAAACTCATTAGTAATAGGGCGTATAACGTTACGTACGTTTTGTATCTATACTTAGACTTTTAATATTATTATTATTTTTAATATTGGGGGACACCTTACACAGATCAACCTAGCCCCAATCTAAGCAAAGCTTGTACTATGGGTGAGGCGACGATATACATACTTATATAGATAAATACATACTTATATACATAGAAAACATCCATGACTCAGGAACAAATATCTGTGTTCATCACACAAATAAATGCCCTTACCGGGATTCAAACCCGGGACCGCGGCTTAGCAGGCAGGGTCACTACCAACTACGCCAGACTTACTACCATACCAACTTACCAACTCACTGATTTGAACTTTAATTATACCTAAAATTAACTCTAGATACGCTATGATTCATATATGTCAGTGATGTCAGTGTCAAGTCTAAAGTGACGTTTATCACACAAATAAATGCGCTTACCGGGATTCGAACCCGGGACCGCGGCGTAGCAGCACAGTAGCAGGCAGGGTCACTACGCGCTAGGCCAGGCCGGGGAAGTATATAATCGAACACTTAAAATAATATCTGTATTTCAAAGTTTATTGCATTGAATTCACTGCAAATGTAAAAAACTGGACTTCCACATATTTATTATAGCTATCGCATGTATTTATTGAATGCATGTACAATAATTATACGATTTTATTATTGGCTCCGTGCTTAAAAGTTTTTATTTGCAATAAGTAGGCGTTGACGTAATAGTAATGAGTTGGTACTTATTATACTTAACTATTGGATATTATCGCTGTTGAATATTGAATGCGCAGTATGTGTTGATAACCGTATTTTAATGTATGGTTAAGGCCATATAAAACTCGAGAATTTAAGCGCACTCGCAGGTCGCAGGAAATAATAATTTTTTTAGACATACCTAATTGTAAATAATTGTTTCATTTGACCATATTTTTTGTTGTCTGTTACACAAAAAGTGGCAACATCGTAGTGGCGTCCCGTTTTTTCACACATATTGATTTGAAAGAGATGAGACAGGTTCGAGTCCTGCCGGAGGTGTGAATTTTACCGTTTTCCCTTTAGTTAAAAATTATGTCCTGAACAGTCCTTAGCGAACATTCGGTTATCTGAAATTAGTCTAAAGCTCTGTTGTCTTCATATTACAGCACAATTCGGACAATGGGCGTTCGGGCCGCAGCACGGGTTCGCGCGGATAGCGCGCTGGCACCTAGAAAGGCGCCGGAACGGCTCCCCAGCGGAGACGTTGAAGCTGTCCTCTGCCTCATAGACGATGACTTTACGCGATCCATGTGGCACTTCCAGTGAGTATTCATGAAATTAGAACACTAACTTTTTATTTCACTAGATCCCAATCATGACCAACAGCACAAAAAGTAGGGTCGAGGTAGACGGGCAGGCAATTAACTATGCCGACGAGTATCTGTACCTAGGCCAATTAGTTTCCTTCAGCCAAAGACAGGACAAAGAAGTCGAAAGACGGATCCAAAACGCATGGAGAAGCTACTGGTCTATGAAGGAACTGATGAAGGGCGACCTTCCTCTGACCTTAAAACGGAAACTCGTCGACATGTGCATCCTGCCTGTCCTAACCTACAGTGCTCAAACCTGGTCACTCACCGAGGCGCAAAAGACCAAATTGAAGGTTTGCCAAAGAGCTATGGAGCGCAGCATCCTAGGAGTAAAACGGACTGATCGAATCCGCAACTCTACGCTGCGCTCCAAAACAGGCATTACTGATGTTGGGGTTAAGACCGCCATGCTTAAATGGGACTGGGCCGGCCATGTCTGTCGCATGCACCCACAGAGGTGGGCAAAAATTTCCACGATTTGTGTGCCGCAAGACGGGCGAGGATCTGGCAGACCCAGGCGGAGATGGCGGGATGACCTAAACGCATATCATGACGACTGGCCAGAGATTGCTCAAGACCGTGACGGATGGAGATCCATGGGGGAGGCCTTTGCCCATCAGTGGGACACAAGATAGGGTATTAATATATATAATATAAAATAGATCCCGCCTTTTACATCAGAACCGACGCCGAAGCGAGCGCAAGCCAAACCGCTGTCACGCTGTCAAACGCTAAGCATTGACACTCCGCACGCACTTCCAGTAAGTATCAACCGCATTATGTATTGTTGTTATTAGAGTGTAGTAGTTCTACAGACATTTAAGGTGGAGGTCGAGCTCTGTCTCATGGACGACGACTTTACACTGCATAGACGGTTTTGTTTAGATAGCGCACTGGCACCTAGAAAAGGTGTCGGAAAAAATCCCCAGAAGTTGCCCTTTGCCTCATAGACGACGATTTTACGCACTCCATATGGCTCTTCCAGTGAGTACCAATAGCAATAACATTAGCTCTTAACAGTTACTTGACTATTTGAACGAGATGCATTAGTCGTACAAACATCTCATCTCAGTCGAAGGAGATAAAACTCTATCTGAGCATTTCTTATTTTTTTGCCACTTTTAAAAAATGTGACATTTTGAAGAAAAAAAAAACGCAATTTCTACTCAGAATCATTAGCTTTTTCAATCCTAGCAGTTAAAAAAATTGTCCCATACCATTTTTTCTTATTTTGTTACCATTTTCCATACATGTTGTGTGGAGTAACAAAAGAGGAAAGTAACAAAAATGTATGGAAATTCTGGGACACTTTTTGTCTCTCAGTGAGATTTAAAGTACTCGTGATTCTGAGTACAATTGACCTAAAATTCCCTAAAAAAATCAAAATAAAAAAAAAATGGCAAAAAATAAGAAATGCTCATCTCATGTGGACGACGACATTACACTGCATAGACGGTTTTGTATGGATAGTGCGCTGGCACTTAGAAAGGCCCTGGAAATGCAATCAATTCTATCTCTATCGCTCTTGTGTATTGGCGCGACAGAGCCAGCCTGCATTTCTGCGGCGTTTGGCGTCGCTTTCGATTCTTGACACGTCGAAAGGTGACCCCTAGTTCCTCCAAGTCGCTCCTGGATAGGCTTAATTTAAAATACAACAGGCGCGACGGCTAAAATAAAACTAATTAGTCCGTCAGTTAGATTACCAAAGAATTTTAGACACGTATTTTTTCTTTTTTCTCGCAAACGAAAAATTACGACGGTACAGTGCGTTGAAGTTTCGCGTGACGTCACGCCTAGGTACAATTCATATTTAGAAGTGACGTCACAAGCCCCCACTCCGGAACTTAGATGCTCTATATCTTTGTATTTTTTCAATAATTAGAAAAAGCGAAAATGTGTGCTCAGTATTTTTGGACGATCTAACTGACGGACTAAACAGAATGCTATTTTTTTTGTAGTCGTCCCTATTGAAGATGAGTTTAGGTCGAATAAATGACACATTTTATATGATCGTAAAACATTTGCAGGTTCAGACTGACGTACCGACTGATCCTCCGCGAGAAGGAGCTTCACTTCAACATCGGCGTGTACAACCCCAGCAAGGAGCTGACCTTCAGCTGCCAGCTCCTCCTGCACACCTACTTCAAGGTGCCCGACGTGAGGCGCTGCCAGATCACCGGCATGCACGGGTGCATGTTCATTGACAAGGTGAGTCACTGGCCCCGCTCTCACTGTGGCGAGTGTAACAGCAAGGAGCTCACGTTCAGATGCCAGCTTCTCTACACAAGTTGCCATTGCCACTGCTGCAACTACCGGCATGTACTGAAGATACAAACATCTGAAAATCAGGATATTCTCATTGACTGATATACTAACTGACTCATCTAGCAATATAAAACCTTCGACTTCCAGATAACTTATCTCAAATTTGTTTTATTCAAACTGTGAATTTTGAAACTTTTGAACTTTAGATCATCTTTTTAGGGTTCCGTAGTCAACTAGGAACCCTTATAGTTTCGCCATGTCTGTCTGTCCGTCCGTCCGTCCGTCCGTCCGTCCGCGGATAATCTCAGTAACCGTTAGCACTAGAAAGCTGAAATTTGATATCAATATGTATATCAATCACGCCAACAAAGTGCAAAAATAAAAAATGGAAAAAAATGTTTTATTAGGGTACATGTAAAGTGGGGGCTGATATTTTTTTTTCATTCTAACCCCAACGTGTGATATATTGTTGGATAGGTATTTAAAAATGAATAAGGGTTTACTAAGATCGTTTTTTGATAATATTAATATTTTCGGAAATAATCGCTCTTAAAGGAAAAATATAAGATGCATCCTTGCGTGTGTACTCAACTACTGCGTGTGTAATTTTGTTAACTATTTTTACTTAAATTTAACCATCTAGTAATGTAGGAAACTCTAGGCCTAGATTTATATATATTTTTGTAAACCGTACTTTGTAAAAGGCTGTTTGATTTCTAAATAAATTAAAAAAAAAAGTGCGTCCCCCCCTCTAACTTTTGAACCATATGTTTAAAAAATATGAAAAAAATCACAAAAGTAGAACTTTATAAAGACTTTCTAGGAAAATTGTTTTGAACTTGATAGGTTCAGTAGTTTTTGAGAAAAATACGGAAAACTACGGAACCCTACACTGAGCGTGGTCCGACACTCTCTTGGCCGGTTTTTTTAAAATTATAAATGGGTTTACTCTTGGCCACAGACTAGCCAAAGGCGAAGACGTGACCTACGATGGAGTGAGCTCGCCCAGAAGATGCCTGTTCACCCTTGATTTAGGTCTTGGTTCACTAATTGTTTTTTCGACTTTATAAACCTCTTTTCTCCCCATAATTTAATATAAACCTACTACGTACTTTAAAAATGCTTAAAGAACATTATCTATTTCTCCCTTAGTGTTCGTATTGCTATATTTACTTTGTGGTTGGTATGATTGCTGTATATTTTTGGTTTGATACTATATATCTGGCTGGTTGTCTATTACTATTTAAGTATGTTTATGTAAGTCTATTTATATTCTCTTATATGTGTATGTTTATTCAATTTGTATATTGGACATTAGAATAATTATGATTTTTTTATTTCGAAGCACCTATTCTTTTTGATTATGTTTGTTATTTCCGCTACCCAAAGGTTGTCTGGTAGAGATCGCTCTTTAGCGATAAGACCGCCTGTTGTCTGCCTCTATTTATAATCATTTGTTTTGTCTCCACTGTATCTTATGCTGAGGTGTGCCAATAAAGAGTATTCTATCTATCTATCTACTTCCAATATCATCAATATGGGTATCAGACTTTACAATATACTGCATGATGACATAAAGCAAGCTTCTAGCGATGCAATATTTGTCCGCAAACTAAAATCCATCCTACTTGAAATGGCTTGCTATACTTTGGATGAGTTCCTTGATACCTACGGGTCATTGACTGGATCGTGTACCTACTAATGTAATATGTGTGTCTGCATTACTTAGAATACCCAATGTGAAATGTGATTTTTTTTTCTAAATAATCATTGTATGTAAATAATTGACGTGTAAATGTGAATATTTTACCAATAAACATCTATATCTATATCTATATCCAGACGCGGGAAGGCACAGTCTACCAAGAAACCCGAGAAGTGGTGACCATCAACGAATGGACGGACCGTATCTACCAGAACACTATGCAGGAGCACATCATCACCAACGTGGTCAGCGGACGCAAGATGCGGATACAGAAATACAACTTCCCTGACACCGGTTAGTAATATACACCGTGTTGCACGTTTGCGTCCGTGGCCCGCAAGTGGCCTCGCCGGAAAATCAGCGCTGACTCTATGGTTAGCATTATGCTGAGGCGGGACCATTTCGTGGTAATCAATATCAATGTTTTTAACTGTTAATGTGTATGTATTGTTTGTTTACCATGAATAATGCTTTGTATTGAGATACAATACAACCTACCTGAATATCCTGGTAGCCTAGCGGTAAGTACGTGCGACTTTCGTTCCGGAGGTCGCGGGTTCGAACCCCGGCTCGCACCAATGAGTTTTTCGGAATTTATGTGCGAAATCTCATTTGATATTTGCCAGTCGCTTTTCGGTGAAGGAAAACATCGTGAGAAAACCGGACAAATCCAATAACGTAGGCCTTTACCCTTCGGGTTGGAAGGTCAGATGGCAGTCGCTTTCGTAAAAACTAGTACCTACCCTACGCTAAATCATGGGATTAGTTGTCAAAGCGGACCCCAGGCTCCCATGAGCTGTAGCAAATGCCGGGATAACATATGTTCCGAAAAACACATTGGTACGAGCCGGGGTTCGAACCCGCGACCTCCGGATCGAAAGTCGCACGCTCTTACCACTAGGCTACCAGCTCTTCTGCTACTATATGCATTTTTTATTTCATAATGATGATTTGTATCGTAATTCTCCAGTGATCTGGAACCCCTGGGCGGAGTACGCTAAAGAGATTCCCGACTTCGGCGACGACGAGTTCCCCAACATGGTGTGCGTCGAGGCAGCGCGAGTCGCCGCTCCTATTGTTCTGTTGCCTGGAACTGCTTTCGAAGCCTCGCAGATACTACAGGTACATTAATGATACAGAGTGAGACAACGATACACATCTGTATAGTGTCGTCCCTCTCGCACATCTGAGACTGGCGAAGAGTTTCCCAACATGGTGTGCGTCGAGACAGCGAGAGTCGCCGCTCCTATTGTTCTATTGCCTGGAACTGCTTTCGAAGCCTCGCAGATACTACAGGTACATTAATGATACAGAGTGAGACAACGATACAATCTGTATAGTGTCGTCCCTCTCGCACATCTGAGACTGGCGAAGAGTTTCCCAACATGGTGTGCGTCGAGACAGCGAGAGTCGCCGCTCCTATTGTTCTACTGCCTGGAACTGCTTTCGAAGCCTCGCAGATACTACAGGTACATTAATGATACAGAGTGAGACAACGATACGCATCTGTATAGTGTCGTCCCTCTCGCACATCTGAGACTGGCGAAGAGTTCCCCAACATGGTGTACGTCGAGGCAGCGAGAGTCGCCGCTCCTATTGTTCTTCTACTCGGGACTGCTTTCGAAGCCTCGCAGATACTACAAATATAGGACAGAGAGAGATAGCACTCTACATAAAGGTATAGTGGCATCCCGCTCGCACACCAAGGCTACAACTTGTATAATGACGAATTGACGACCGGTCTGGCTCAGTCGGTAGTGACCCTACCTGCTGAGCCGCGGTCCCAGGTTCGAATCCCGGTAAGGGCATTTATTTGTGTGATGAGCACACTCATATTTGTTCCTGAGTCATGGATGTTTTCTATGTATATAAGTATGTATTTATCTATTTAAGTATGTATATCGTCGCTTAGCACCCATAGTACAAGCTTTGCTTAGTTTGGGGCTAAGTTGATCTGTGTAAGGTGTCCCCAATATTTATTTATTTATTAAAAATGTTGCCTCGGTGCGCGGTGGGCGTTGACACTTTTGTTTGTCTTTTCCTGTCTGGAGCAATGGTGTTCTGGACCTGGACATTTGAGAGGCGTGCTTCGCGCAGCCAAACATTTTTACTTATTATTTAATATTCCAATGAAGCCACCGCCACACATAAAGCGTTTTGATAGCGTAGCGTTAGCGGAGCAGAATGCGCGCGCATTCCGCTCGCAATTCGCGCTTGTTAGTTCCCGCCGATGTTCGCTGGGCGCACCGCTATCATTGCCCTCCGCTAACGCTACGCTCTCAAAACTCGCATGTGTGGCCGATCTTTTATGCTTAACCTTAACCATATCGTATGTATAGTAAGAAATGTAAGAAGCCTGTGTTTGATAGTACATGTATACTTTGCAGGTGATGTAAGCAGATGGCGCTCTCGTCGCCTACAGCCGTCCAGCGCTCGTCAATTACGGACCCGACAATACACAACACATTCCTCGCCTATTCACGGTTACCTTTTCAACGTCCTACTTCAGTCTATATCTGCACTTTTCAAGCAGTGGAACTAGCAGGAACATGAAAAAACTCATATTTTTTAGACACCGAAGATATAATAGTATGTACCTAAGTACTATTATTTTTTCGGTGTCTAAAAAATACGAATTTTTTCATGTTCCTGCTAGTTCCACTCAAGTCAAGGTATTAAATACGTAAACATGCGGACAACGTGCCAAGAACATGTATTCACAACCTTAACGTGTAAGCAATAATGTCGTGTATACATATTTTTAGCACTTTGTTTGCATCTATATTTAGTACACTTCCTACAAAACCGAAATTTAACAGCAGTTCAGGGTCGAATCGTGTTGCCCCTTTCTAATGTATGGCACCGTCCCTTTTTTCCCCTGTCAAAAGTCATGTGATCAATGCGAGCCGAATGATGCCGGAATCGCCCGATCGGGAAAGTGTCCAACAAATGAGCAGTTCCCGAATACTTTGTGTACACAAGGAGTGTCGCATGCGCGTTGCTAACCCATTAGAAACTTGTAAACACAGCAAAAAGGAGTGTACAAGTTCCAAGGAGGGTTCGGGTTGCCGACAACTCAAAGGACAACAGACGGAACAAATTAGTTCCGTAGGTCCTTCCGTCACCAGCACACCGGACCCTCGTTGAGCTCTGGCAAGCCTTACTCACCGGCAGGAACACAACACTATGAGTAGTGTCTAGTGCTATTTGGCCGCGGTCTTCTGTAAGGCGGAGGTACTCCCCTAGTTGGGCTCTGCTTCTCTTTCTTGTAAACTCATTAGATACAAAACAGTTTAACAGGTAACCGTTGGACGTTCTTGGTTAAGATAAAATATTTTTATCCTGTCTTGTCATTTGACTCGTGAATACAAAAGTAATGTATAATGTCATTCCATGTGTACAATAAACAATAACTAATGTAGTGTTTAATATATAATGTATGACAACATTGACAACCATCGCTATAGTAGTGGTGTAACTAATTATAACTCTTTGTATTTTTTTTCAATATACAATACAAAATAAATTGCTCATAAATTTTACAGCTAGATGTAATTTTACATCATTTTTCAATTAAATAATTACCAAAACTGATTTGTTTAAAATGATAAAGTCATGACCTAGATTTATCATCTGATTTTGAAAATAGTGACACAAAATATGAACTAGATTTTTCATCTGATTTTGAAAATAGTGACACAAAATATGAACTAGATTTTTCATCTGATTTTGAAAATGGTGGATTACATAAATTTTTTGTATGTTTAAGAAATTCATCTTGCCAAACTCTAATTATTGGTATTCTGTAAATCTTTATACATTTGTTTCATTTCTGACGTCTTCCGCACTTCTTGTGATAAACTTGTTATTTCTTTAGCTTTAATATAACGACTGTACACTAGTTTTTCTTTTCACTAGTTTCAGGAACTTTAACCTTTAATAGGTCAGAAGAATTTCAGAAATTAGTCGAATTTGAATTCTGTCAAATAAAGTCTAAAATACGTTGATGGCAAAATCAGCATTAAACAGGCAGTGATTTATTCATATCGTAACAAAGTTTTCAATAAGTATGTTTGGCTATAATTACTTGTATTTGTTGCTGAATGTTGAGGAACATACGTAACTACCAGTATTACAGCTTGACAAAAAAAGAGTAGTAATGGAACTATTTTTTTTAAGTGTCAAAATAGTTACCACATGAACAAAGGTTTACATAGACAGTGGCGCCCCTATTATTTTTAAACTCTTTTTTTGCCAGACTGTATTTGCAGAGCAAATTGTTTGTTGTTGAAGGTAGTTTCATCAAATGATAGCTGGTATAATCAACTTGCCTCGGGATATCTAGATTATTATAATAATTTGCGTATACCTTATACTGTAAGTTTCTGTCACAAAGTTGTTTTTAATTGTCGCTAGCTCAAAATACTCAGACAGTGTTATGTTATTCTATTGTTATTTACGTAACTGGTTGTAATTTACATTAAGTTTTTCAATGGGGCAGTTCATTGACCTATATATATTTATATGCAATATTTAAAGAATAAAACGTTTCGTTTCTTGCCCCTTAATAAGCTATACCTAATTTCCTAATGTTTAAGCTTTTATACATTAATAATACTGAATATATTGCCTCTAACCACAGATTTAGATATTCAGTAGATGAAGTAAATAGCACCATTTGTATGGGAACCTAGCGTGCCGACTTTTTAGCTGTCACTGAGACGTCACGGTTGGCATTTAGTGATGGGAAAACCTAAACGATTCAAAGACACCAATGCCCCTCCGCCCCGCAACAATGCAGCCGTCTCTCTCGTACACATAGATTTTATATCTGTGAGCTCGCTCGCTCACTCCCCGCTCCCCTGCAAACTATCCCAAAAATCGAGTAGTATGACAAAAAGATTCAAAGAGAGGTCACGCTCACGTCACGCTATTAAGCGGTTTCATTCTGTCCACGCTTTTGGATACCTTCGCGTAATATTAATATCAAGTAAGTATTTTAAATATATTTGTTGACATTTTATAGAAACAAGAAAGATTGTTACCATTGAAACGCATAGTAAGAGACATAATCAATTCAGATAACCTAAAAATCGCAAATCGATTAACATGAATGGTATCGATTTTCTGACAGACGAATGATTTTCAACGGAGTGATTGAATAATTTTTGAATTAAATTTCAGAAATACATTTATTTAGTCGAAAAGCGGTTTTATCTTATACTTTTCCTATATGTTTACAGTATAGGTTAGGTACCTATACAGTATCAGTTTTAACTTTGTAAGCAAGCAGAATCATATTTAACTTTTTGTAGGCTATGGAAACAGCAAAGTCTCAAAAGAAAACCAGGGAAGACATTTTTGAAGCCAAAAGAAAAGCTAGCCGAATACGTCATGAAAAACTAGTTTTTCCTTCCCGTGGCTGCAATCCATTTTTCTTTTACGACCGGATCATGTGGGAAACTATAAGAAAGAGTGTTTTTAAACGTTATACTTATGTTGTATATGATTAAAATTATAATATTTTCACCACACCAACTGATAAAAACTCTTGATTATTTGAAAACGGATAGCAAAAATTTCATTTTATCCACAAGAGTGCAAAGTATTTAAAAAAAATGTAACTTGATGTCATAAGCTAGCTGGTAGAATTTACTAATATGTAAATGATAATTTTGAATCATACATATTGAATAAATTGATGGATTTTATTTAAGTAATTTGATATTTCATAGTGAGTAATTCGATTCAATTCGTGTTGGTGTAGTGAAAAATAATTGTGTTTTACTCGGTGGCAAAGTTTGTTCAACCTTCGTGCCTTGAACCCTCACAACGCTCAAGATTCCACTTCTCGAACCACCACTTCGCGGTTTAATATTGGAATGTTTCGCTTGCTCGAGTATCAATATTGGCACGTGCGGTTAAACAACAACTTTGCTCCTTGTAAAACAAATACGTAACTATTTTATTAAAATTAGAACACGAGTATATTTTTATTAATAACTACTAAATTGTGTTTTGTAATAGACAATAGTGTTTATCATTCGTCTGTTCGATTATCGATTACAAACGATTATTGATATTTATTGTAGAACGAACAACACTAATCGCTAAATTTGACGGACGAATGAGAAATGGGCTGTACTACGAAGTCGAAGCGATACGCGAGAGTATCGCTAGTCTCATATTCATCATCTCTTTAACACACATGGTCGATCAAACGCTTAAAGCAAACGCAGCAATGCAATGTAAACGCCGGTTTGTAACGTAATTCTATAGTTACTTAGGTACATCCTTGGACGCATAAATAAAAATACGGAAAAAATGATTAAAAATGAATTCACGCACAATATTATTTAAAAATTACTTACGTGTGATGGGAAATATGTTTTTGTTTTTGTGCGCTGGAAATATTTGGGCTGGTGCAGTTAATTATCATGCAATGAGGCATTTTGTATTTTTTTTCTTACGTGCGGCTGCAACAGCTGACGTATGTGGACTGTCATTAGAAATGGCCATCTCAGTGGCTGCCACTGAGTTCGGACACGCGAAGTAGATACATTTGCTTCTTCTAGTGTATATTCATTTCTGTGCCTCTAACCTATACGCAAAACAATTGTCAAAAAAATACAATTGTAATTTCTAATGAATGTACAAATTCCTTAAACATTCCGTGCATAATAATGTACATAAGCGAACGATTTGTACAAATTAATGTGTTTTTATTTACATTTTTTTAGTACCTTTTTAATTTGAAGAATTTTGGAGGCTTTTAAAGTATACGACGGTAAATGTAAGATTATGTACTTATAGATATAACGAGTTCCTCGCGAGGTCATGCAATGCGCTCGAGATATTGTAAGAGTTTTTTTCAGAACATATGATGCCACTTTATCGCCCAAGTGCGAGAAGTGATACATGTGCCTATGTCGAAACTTCGAAGGGCCATATGTACTGAAAAACGTGGTACGATACACGTGCGAAGAAGGAATTCGTAACTCGTGTTGATTTAGAACACTCCCATTGGCCGTGTCTTAATTTATCGCTACTCGTTTGGAATTCCTTCTTTTCCGCACTAGTGTCGTAATATACTATAACCTAACAAACGAGCAACGAATGACTTAGAATTAACATTTTCTTTATTTGAAATAATTCACAAGGAAACACGAAGCGAAAATATAATTATGATTAAAGTAACACCAAATAAAAAGGCGAAAGTATACATTTTTGTTTTTGCACGGTTCTTTTTGTTAAGTAAATGTGATGTGAAACATGCTATGGTTTTAAGATTTAAGAAACATTATAATTAATCAATTCACAAATTGATTAATAAAAGTACCATGAGTGAGGACACTCCAAACTTGTAAATGGTACAATAACAACTTTAGTATATTTTTAATGATGAACATTCTAATTTGTTTAACATCTCTAGAAATTTTGATTAAATTCCGTTTTATGCAATACGCTTGTCAGCATGTATCGTGGATCCCCTTTTCCTAAACCTCCCTCCCCCACTTATTGAGATCCCTCTATTCTAACCTTACAAGTTAGAGAGGGACATACATTCCCGCGATAAATGTTGACTTGCTAAGAAATATATAACGGAATAAACTGTAATGTCTATAAGCACTATGAACGAATATACTTGTATTCATATGTTATTTTCTCTTTCTAAGGGCCACGATACCACTTGCAGTGTACAAAAAGTTGGCAACTGTGTCACATAATAGCATGGCGGCCCTGACAGGTTTTACTCATACAATAAGTTTGCTTCTTTGCAACTTTTAGTCAGGTGTAAAAATATGTATGGAAGAATTCGTCTCATAAATTTGGTACTCTTATTACTGATTAATAGTAGACATATTTTTGAGTAAGATGTGTACACCCATATTTTTTTTTACACTTGACGTAATACAATGATAAAATTTAACTTTTTTTCTATTGGTTTGGCATTGCTTTCGTTTGTATTTGTCTATCAAATCTCTGCCGATTTTTTTTTGTATGGTGGCCCTTGGGAGGAAACGCAGATTCAACGAATAAGAATCTTAACCGCATGCATATGAGGTTTGTTACTCGTAATTGAACAATTTTAAGGATAACTCGTTTTGTACTGTGTGTACGAGCTGTACATTTGTATGGAATATCGTTGTAATATAACTGTAGTGACGAAAACATCGAAGTTAGCAACGAAAGTGTACTTCAATAGGTGCAATAAAGTGAAGTAAAAAATTACAGCTTGTTTTATTTTTCTGCAGCCTGGCAAAAAAAAGTAGAAATGGGACTGTTTTTTTTTATCAAACACTTCCTGCACGGGTAGCATGGTCGCGCGATAGACGATAAGATATCAGGCCGTCCCTATCGCACTATTAGTAAGTGCGATAGGGACGGCCAGATGTTTTGTCATTTATCGCGCGACCATAATTGCCTGCCTGTTCTCATATAAAAGTGACTTAAATGCATAGTGATGAGAAGATAAACATAACTTTGGCATGTAACAAATTTATAGTGTAATTTTTATCATGAAATAAAGAAATCTAAATCTATATGCATCATGTATTTTTGACTTTATTGACAGCATGTCAAAATTCAAATTTGAATAAATCATTGGTCATGCATTTAAGGGTTAATAGTTGCCATATGCAAAACGGTTACATAGACGGTGGTGCCCTTATTTAATTTCTACTCTTAGTAATTTTTTTAACCCCCGACGCAAAAACGACGGGGTATTATAAGTTTGACGTGTCTGTCTGTCTGTGGCATCGTAGCTCCCGAACGGATGAACCGATTTAGATTTAGTTTTTTTTTGTTTGAAATCTGAGTTAGTCGGGAGTGTTAAATAAATAAATAAATATTGGGGACACCTTACACGGATCAACTTAGCCCCAAACTAAGAAAGCTGAGTTAGTCGGGAGTGTTCTTGGCCATGTTTCATGAAAATCGGTCCACTATGTCGCGACGGTTTTTTCAAAATTTAAATTTTGTGGTTAGGTTATTGAAGTGAAACGTTAGTGAACTTCTATTCAGTTAGTCGAAATATGAATCCAAAATATTATGAGTTAAAATAAAAGTCCAAAATAACATCAACTAATTTTATTAATTAACTACTTATAATTAAATACTAAACTGTCGCCTCCTTAGACTTGCCGACATCCCACGCGCCGACGTCCACAAGCACGTCCTTCTTCGACTCGAAGTACTCCTTATACCACATTATGTGGTCCTTAAAAACAACACAAAAGCATTTATTTAGCAAATAGGGTACTTTTACACGTCAACATTAGGTTCATAGAAATATTAACAATTGTACGTATTAATTCTAAGTATAAACTGATACAAATAATTAAAGATATGAGTTTAAAATAATTCACGGTTAGTTTCATAAGACTTATATTGACCGGGATATAAACCGTGATTACCTTTTTGATTTTTATTGAGGTCCCGATATTTCAACGCAGTTGCATGCATCATGATCACGGGTTTATATCCCAGTCAATATGTCTAATAATTAGAGATGTATAAAGTCTCTAAATGTCATATTGAAAATAAAAAACTACACTAGTTAATAATATAAAATTATGATTGGGAAAGTGTGTGTGTGTGTGTGTTTGTCGGTCTTTCAAGGCAAAACATGCGGAACGAGGAATTGACGTGATTTTTGTAAGTGGAAATAGCTGAAGAGGAGAGTGATATAGGCTACTTTTTGTCAACAGATACAAAGAAAAAATATAATCTAGGTATAACAAGTTTATAAACCTTTTTCTCCTGTGCCGTGTAGAAGGGGTTCTTGGAGAGCCCCACGCACACTAGTTCCATGAAGTGTCGAATAGGGCCCTTAGCGGGACACCAGCCCTCGAGGTGCGCGTCCAGGAATATGTGCTCGGAGAAGTGGACGTTTGCTTCCTCTTCTAAACCTACAAAATATCAATAAATAAATAAATATTGGGGACACCTTACACAGATCAACTTAGCCCCAAACTAAGCAAAGCTTGTACTATGGGTGCTAGGCGACGATATACATACTCAAATAGATAAATACCAGGGTTCGAGGATATATATCAAGATATATATCCGATATATATCATTTTTTTTATAAATATTGTAATACAAATGGTTGTAAAAAATTTAACATTGTTAAAAATATAGTTTTTTTGTGTTTGTTACTGTTTTTCTACTAAATATTGTTTTTTAGTAGATTTTTCGTTATCTAAAGTAGTATTCATAAATAATGCAACAAAATAATAATCTGCCTTTCATACAAAATGGATATATGTATATCAAAGTTGATATAAATTGATATAACAAGAACAATAATATCTGTGCTCATCACACAAATAAATGCCCTTATCGGGATTCGAATCCAGGACCGCGGCTCAGCAGGCAGGGTCACTACCGACTGAGCCAGACCGGTCGTCTATATTGCAGGCATCTAATATGCATAGGCATTTAATAATATTGTAGATTTTCTGTGATGACGGCTCTGTGTCAGCTACTAGCCGATAATTGGCAGGAAGGTGCGCAGGATCGGGATAAGGGGCGTGCTCTCGTTTTGGAGGCCAAATTCTTCTTTGGATCACAGAGGCGTACTAGTTTTTTTTAGGTGTTTTTTGTAGAAACTGGGGATCAGAAACCGGTTTTTACTCCTTACTAAAATACCGGTACATTTTACGTTCTTTTTGTTTTTTTTTTTTTTTCTTAATGAGACAATTCGAGAAGTACAGATGTAGTGCGAAAAGCTTTTTATATCGGAGCTGGCAAAGCTCTCACAATCTCTGCCTCGATTGTCAAGAAGTTAGAGTGAGTGTTCCGATAGTTCTGTCTATCAGCTCCGATACAACTTTTCTTGCCGGTCTCATAGTGGCTGAAATCTTCTCGAGGCTGAGGTGTAGGGTTAGAGCCGGCGTAGCTTTATTTGACGTTCATATGCGCATTGTAATATGCCTACTTGAAAAATAAATATTTCATTTAAATTTTCCTGCTCTGAAAGCGGACTTCGTTCAGATCAGCGGGTCTTCAGTCTCATCACATAAAATCGACTTACCCTGCTCATTATTGATAGGAACTTCCAAACTTTCCCCTGCTCGGTCCACAGCGCCATCTTCTGGAAGTAGTTGGCGGGCTGCTGGGACGTGGCGAGCGCGACCTCGCGCTGCTTAAGGGCCTCCCACACGGGCAGTTCGGTGCCGTAGTTGTGCTCTTTAGTATTGAAGATGTTTAGCGGCTCGCCGCTGAATATGCTGACGCTGGTGGGCTGGGGTAGGCTGAAAGGAAATAAATTATTTATTAGTCTACTGATATTATACAGCTTGGGGAATGTACCCAAACTACGTGACATGTTTAGGGGGGTCGTCACAATACTACGCCTGGGCACAGAGGGGGAGGGGGGGTCTAATTTCTTGTCACATAACCAGTGGAATATTGGCCCAGCAGTGGCCAGCAGTGGGACGCATATATAGGCTGGTGATAATGATGAAGGTGGTGGGATGAAAACATTGTTTAAAGGCTGGAAAAAAAGATGAAAAACACGCGTCATTAAAATCAAATATTAAAGTTTATACCTAATAGGCACACGAATATTTATTAACAACTTTCTGCAAAATTTGATTTCAAACTTCATTTATAAATACACGTGAAAAGTACGAGGGGGGGGGGTCTTGGCATATAGTACGCTTGGTCACCGGGGGGGGGGAGGGCAAAATACGATCACAAACACAAATATGGCACAGGCAGGCGGATCACGTAGTTTGGGTATGTTCCCTTGGCAAAAAAGAGTAGAAATGGAACTGTTTTTTTATCATAGCAACACTTTTCTCATACAGAAGTGTCAAAATACGATAGTTGCCACAAGCAAAAGAGTTTTACATAGACGGTGGCGCTTCTATTATATTCTACTCTTTTTTGCCAGGCACCAATAGTATTGTGCCTGTCTATTACTTTTTCAACCAGAAAATATGGAATTTGGTATGAAGATCGTTCAAGTCACTTTTATTCTTAAAGAAGAATCGAAATACTATGGGGCATCGACTCAGATGGACTATTTTCCACCTTCCTAATAAATAAAATGCCTTTATCAATTCCGATTTGGTATTTCTCCACTATTCCATCCACCAACTCACTACCATACACTATCTATCATGCACTTTTTAAAGATGTCCATGTGAGTGCTGGGCCACCAAGATGAATGATGAGAGAAGACTGCATGTGAATGAAATGAGAATGTTGCGATGGATGTGTGGTGTGACAAGACTGGATAGGATTCGGAATGAGTATATAAGAGGAAGCCTGAAAGTAGCGCCAGTGACAGAGAAATTGAGAGGAAGTAGATTAGCATGGTATGGGCATGTTAGTCAGGGACCAAACGACCTCTTTTACAAAAAGTCGTCGACATCTCTTCTAAATACCTAAAACAGGTATGGATGTGTTCCTCGTTATCTCCAGATTACGAATTGACCTGTTTTAGTTTAAGGAGGGGGGACGGGTTGAGAAAAAGGGGGAGAAAGATGGCGGCCGACCATCATAGATATTTATTCACATCTCGAGTCCTATGCCACCAATCTGTTCGTGCAAGGTGTCGTTTGAAAGCTTATTAAACCTACTTTAATTGTTTTTAAATAACTATACTCATAAAAGTAACCGTTTACGAAATATTTGAAAATATGTGTTTTTTTATCGCGCATTAATTGCACAAGTACTAGAAAAAATGCGTCTAACTCAATAAACAATAACTTTACCGCAATTGATGTTATTATAAAATTTTCGCGTCTATTCATGCTCTTTCTAAAAATATAAGTTTCATTGGTATATGATAATATATAACCATGTAATTACGAATTTGGTTTAGCAGGAGTCACTCTGCCCGGTCGCAGATATTAGTCTAGAGCCAATTTGGCCACAAGTCGTCTCCTTCACGATTTTCGTCGACATCTCTTCTAAATACCTAAAACAGGTATGGATATGTTCCTCGTTCTCTCCAGATTACGAATTGACCTGTTTTAGTTTAAGGAGGGGGGACGGGTCGAGAAAAAGGGGGGAAAGATGGCGACCGACCATCATAGATATTTATTCACATCTCGAGTCCTATGGCACCAATCCGTTCGTGCGAGGTGTCATTTGAAAGCTTATTAAACTTACTTTAATTGTTTTCAAATAACTATGCTCATAAAAGTAACCGTTTAGGAAATATTTGAAAATATGTGTTTTTTTATCGCGCATGAATTGCACAAGTACTAGTAAAAATGCGTCTAACTCAATAAACAATAACTTTACCGCAATTGATGTTATTATAAAATTTTCGCGTCTATTCATGCTCTTTCTAAAAATATAAGTTTCATTGGTATATGATAATATATAACCATATAATTAAGAATTTTGTTTGGCAGGGGTTATCCTCCAGGTCGCATAAACGGGCGCTGACCGTAGTAAAGTATTCAATATTTTTGAGGTCTTATTTTACGGATCCATATGTGAGAGGTATCGTTTGAAAGATAATTAAACCTACTATAATTGTTTACACATAACTATAGTATTTAAGGTAGCTGTTTACATAATATTTGAAAATATGTGTTTTTTATCGAGCATGAATCGCACAAGTACTGGTAAAAAATGCTTCTAAGTCAATAAACAAGAACGTTACCCCAATTGATGTTATGATAAAATTTACGCGACTATTCATGAGCTTTCTAAAAATATAAGTTTTATTGGTAAGTGATAATATAACCATTAAATTACGAATTTTGTTTCGTAGTGGTCACTCCGCCGGTCGCATAAAAATGAGCGCTGACCGTAGTAAAGTATTCAATATTTTTAAGTTCTTATTTTACGGATCCATATGTAAGAGGTATCATTTGAAAGCAAATTAAACCTACTATAATTATTTTTGTATAACTATAGTTATAAAGGTAGCTGTTCACAAAATATTTGAAAACATGGGTTTTTTTACGAGCACGAGTTGCACATATACAGATAAAGAATGCTTCTAACTTAATAAACCATAACTTTACCGCAATTAATGTTATTATAAAATTTACGCGAAATTTCATGCGCTTTCTAAAAATATAAGTTTTATTGGTGTAGGATTATATATGACCAAGTAATTACGAATTTGGTTTAGCAGGTGTCACTGCGCCCTGTCACGATATTGGGTGCTGACTGACGTCGCCAAATTTTCTACGTTACTCAGATCCTATTTTACTGATAAATTTGTGAGAGGTATCATTTGAAAGCATATTATGCGTACTATCTTTATTTCTAATATTTCAAGTCGAAACTGTAGAAGTTTACAAAATATTTGATTAGTAATATGTGTATTTTACTGTGCATGAATAGCATTGGCATTGATAAGACACGCTTCTAGCTCAATAAATTATAGTTTTCTGCAATTGAAATAATAACAAAATAAACGGAAAATGTATGACTTACACAAAAAATAAGTTTGGTTTGTATTGCATAAACAATTAATTTGAATTTGTTCAGCTCAACTACTGCGCACCATCATATAAATGGATGTCCACCGTCGTTGCCTTTTTTCATGATTTTTCAGATTTTATTTCACTAATCGTATATTCATAATAAATAAAATCTATCACGTATCGAATTTACTTATATACTTAATTGATCAGTAAAATAAAATCTGTAAAATGATGAAGAAATTAAGGCAACGGCGGTGGACATCCGTTTATATGACGATTGACCGTGCGCAGTGGGTATGGTGGACAAATTAACATTAATTGTTTAAGCAAATCTAACAAAACTCATTTTTTGTAAAGGCCATACATTTTGCGGTTCATTTCGTTATTATATCAATTGCAGAAAAATATAATTTATTGAGCTAGAAGCATGTTTCACTCGTATCAGTGCGAATGCTATTCATATACAGTAAAAATACACATATTGTCAAATATTTTGTAAACTTCTACAATTACGACTAACATTATTAAAAAGTAACGATAGTACGCATAATATGCTTTCAAATGATACCTCTCACAAATTGATCGCTAAAATATGATCTGAGAAATACATAAAATTAGGCGACGGTTAGCACCTATTTACGTCACGGGGGTGCAGTGACACCTGCTAAACCAAATTCGTAATTACTTGGTTGTATAATATCATACATCAATAAAACTTATATTTTTAGAAAGCATATGAAATGTCCTGTAAATCTTATCATAACATTATTTGCGGTAAAGTTATTGTTTATTGGTCATGCACCAAGATACAATCTTAAAAATTATGAAAACGGCAACGAAAATGGTCATCCATGTATATGACGGTGCGCAGTGAGTATGATGGATAAATTAACATTAGTTCTTTATGCAATACTGACAAAACTTATTATTTGAAAAGGTCATACATTTCGCCGTTTATTTTGTTATTATATCAATTGCGGAAAAAATATAATTCATTGAGCTAGAAGCATGTTTTACTCACATCGGTTCCAATGCATATTTTCAAATATTTTGTTAGCTACTACAGTTACAACTAAAATTATTGAGAACCAATGATAGTACGCATAATATGCTTTCAAAAGATTCCTGTTAAATAAAATAGGATCTGAAAAATATAGAAAATTTGGTGACGGTCAGCATCCATACGTGGCCGGGCGCTGTGGCCCCTACTTTACCATATTTGTAATTACTTGGTTATATAATATCATACACCAAAAAAACTTATGTTATTAGAAAGCACACGAAATTCCGCGTAAATCTTATACTAACATCAATTCCGGAAAGTTGTTGTTTATTGATTAAGAAGCATTTTTTACCAGTAGGTAGGTACTTGTGCGACTCATGGTCTATAAAACACATATTTTCAAATATTTT
The DNA here is from genome assembly GCF_023078275.1 of Leguminivora glycinivorella. Lineage (NCBI taxonomy): Eukaryota > Metazoa > Arthropoda > Insecta > Lepidoptera > Tortricidae > Leguminivora > Leguminivora glycinivorella. The sequence goes on along the minus strand of NC_062974.1, from coordinate 1,979,062 downwards.
CTAAACAGCTACCTTTATGATTATAGTTATTTATAAAAAAATATAGTAGGTTTAATTAGCTTTGAAACGATACCTCTCGCATATGGATCCGTAAAATAGGACCTCAAAAATATTGAATACTTTACTACGGTCAGCGCCCATATAGTCAGGGACCAAACGACCTCTTTTACAAAAAGTCGTCGACATCTCTTCTAAATACCTAAAACAGGTATGGATGTGTTCCTCGTTATCTCCAGATTACGAATTGACCTGTTTTAGTTTAAGGAGGGGGGGACGGGTTGAGAAAAAGGGGGAGAAAGATGGCGGCCGACCATCATAGATATTTATTCACATCTCGAGTCCTATGCCACCAATCTGTTCGTGCAAGGTGTCGTTTGAAAGCTTATTAAACCTACTTTAATTGTTTTTAAATAACTATACTCATAAAAGTAACCGTTTACGAAATATTTGAAAATATGTGTTTTTTTATCGCGCATTAATTGCACAAGTACTAGAAAAAATGCGTCTAACTCAATAAACAATAACTTTACCGCAATTGATGTTATTATAAAATTTTCGCGTCTATTCATGCTCTTTCTAAAAATATAAGTTTCATTGGTATATGATAATATATAACCATGTAATTACGAATTTGGTTTAGCAGGAGTCACTCTGCCCGGTCGCAGATATGGGCGCTGACCGTAGTAAAGTATTCAATATTTTTGAGGTCCTATTTTACGGATCCATATGCGAGAGGTATCGTTTCAAAGCTAATTAAACCTACTATATTTTTTTATAAATAACTATAATCATAAAGGTAGCTGTTTAGAAAATATTTGAAAATATGTGTTTTATAGACCATGAGTCGCACAAGTACCTACCTACTGGTAAAAAATGCTTCTTAATCAATAAACAACAACTTTCCGGAATTGATGTTAGTATAAGATTTACGCGGAATTTCGTGTGCTTTCTAATAACATAAGTTTTTTTGGTGTATGATATTATATAACCAAGTAATTACAAATATGGTAAAGTAGGGGCCACAGCGCCCGGCCACGTATGGATGCTGACCGTCACCAAATTTTCTATATTTTTCAGATCCTATTTTATTTAACAGGAATCTTTTGAAAGCATATTATGCGTACTATCATTGGTTCTCAATAATTTTAGTTGTAACTGTAGTAGCTAACAAAATATTTGAAAATATGCATTGGAACCGATGTGAGTAAAACATGCTTCTAGCTCAATGAATTATATTTTTTCCGCAATTGATATAATAACAAAATAAACGGCGAAATGTATGACCTTTTCAAATAATAAGTTTTGTCAGTATTGCATAAAGAACTAATGTTAATTTATCCATCATACTCACTGCGCACCGTCATATACATGGATGACCATTTTCGTTGCCGTTTTCATAATTTTTAAGATTGTATCTTGGTGCATGACCAATAAACAATAACTTTACCGCAAATAATGTTATGATAAGATTTACAGGACATTTCATATGCTTTCTAAAAATATAAGTTTTATTGATGTATGATATTATACAACCAAGTAATTACGAATTTGGTTTAGCAGGTGTCACTGCACCCCCGTGACGTAAATAGGTGCTAACCGTCGCCTAATTTTATGTATTTCTCAGATCATATTTTAGCGATCAATTTGTGAGAGGTATCATTTGAAAGCATATTATGCGTACTATCGTTACTTTTTAATAATGTTAGTCGTAATTGTAGAAGTTTACAAAATATTTGACAATATGTGTATTTTTACTGTATATGAATAGCATTCGCACTGATACGAGTGAAACATGCTTCTAGCTCAATAAATTATATTTTTCTGCAATTGATATAATAACGAAATGAACCGCAAAATGTATGGCCTTTACAAAAAATGAGTTTTGTTAGATTTGCTTAAACAATTAATGTTAATTTGTCCACCATACCCACTGCGCACGGTCAATCGTCATATAAACGGATGTCCACCGCCGTTGCCTTAATTTCTTCATCATTTTACAGATTTTATTTTACTGATCAATTAAGTATATAAGTAAATTCGATACGTGATAGATTTTATTTATTATGAATATACGATTAGTGAAATAAAATCTGAAAAATCATGAAAAAAGGCAACGACGGTGGACATCCATTTATATGATGGTGCGCAGTAGTTGAGCTGAACAAATTCAAATTAATTGTTTATGCAATACAAACCAAACTTATTTTTTGTGTAAGTCATACATTTTCCGTTTATTTTGTTATTATTTCAATTGCAGAAAACTATAATTTATTGAGCTAGAAGCGTGTCTTATCAATGCCAATGCTATTCATGCACAGTAAAATACACATATTACTAATCAAATATTTTGTAAACTTCTACAGTTTCGACTTGAAATATTAGAAATAAAGATAGTACGCATAATATGCTTTCAAATGATACCTCTCACAAATTTATCAGTAAAATAGGATCTGAGTAACGTAGAAAATTTGGCGACGTCAGTCAGCACCCAATATCGTGACAGGGCGCAGTGACACCTGCTAAACCAAATTCGTAATTACTTGGTCATATATAATCCTACACCAATAAAACTTATATTTTTAGAAAGCGCATGAAATTTCGCGTAAATTTTATAATAACATTAATTGCGGTAAAGTTATGGTTTATTAAGTTAGAAGCATTCTTTATCTGTATATGTGCAACTCGTGCTCGTAAAAAAACCCATGTTTTCAAATATTTTGTGAACAGCTACCTTTATAACTATAGTTATACAAAAATAATTATAGTAGGTTTAATTTGCTTTCAAATGATACCTCTTACATATGGATCCGTAAAATAAGAACTTAAAAATATTGAATACTTTACTACGGTCAGCGCTCATTTTTATGCGACCGGCGGAGTGACCACTACGAAACAAAATTCGTAATTTAATGGTTATATTATCACTTACCAATAAAACTTATATTTTTAGAAAGCTCATGAATAGTCGCGTAAATTTTATCATAACATCAATTGGGGTAACGTTCTTGTTTATTGACTTAGAAGCATTTTTTACCAGTACTTGTGCGATTCATGCTCGATAAAAAACACATATTTTCAAATATTATGTAAACAGCTACCTTAAATACTATAGTTATGTGTAAACAATTATAGTAGGTTTAATTATCTTTCAAACGATACCTCTCACATATGGATCCGTAAAATAAGACCTCAAAAATATTGAATACTTTACTACGGTCAGCGCCCGTTTATGCGACCTGGAGGATAACCCCTGCCAAACAAAATTCTTAATTATATGGTTATATATTATCATATACCAATGAAACTTATATTTTTAGAAAGAGCATGAATAGACGCGAAAATTTTATAATAACATCAATTGCGGTAAAGTTATTGTTTATTGAGTTAGACGCATTTTTTACTAGTACTTGTGCAATTCATGCGCGATAAAAAAACACATATTTTCAAATATTTCCTAAACGGTTACTTTTATGAGCATAGTTATTTGAAAACAATTAAAGTAAGTTTAATAAGCTTTCAAATGACACCTCGCACGAACGGATTGGTGCCATAGGACTCGAGATGTGAATAAATATCTATGATGGTCGGTCGCCATCTTTCCCCCCTTTTTCTCGACCCGTCCCCCCCTCCTTAAACTAAAACAGGTCAATTCGTAATCTGGAGAGAACGAGGAACATATCCATACCTGTTTTAGGTATTTAGAAGAGATGTCGACGAAAATCGTGAAGGAGACGACTTGTGGCCAAATTGGCTCTAGACTATGTAATGCGGAGGGATGAAAGCAATGTTATAAAACGAGTGGTAAATATGAAAGTGGATGGATACAATGGTAGTGGAAGGCCTAAGAAAAGATGGATGGAATGTGTGAACAACGATATGAGAGTGAAAGGTATTAGTATGGAAATGACGGCTGATAGAGAGAAATGGAGGAAGATGATCTGCTGCGCCGACCCCAAATAATGGGAAAAGGGCAAGGGAATGATGACTTTTTAAAGAAGTCCAGCTAACCTGGAGAATTTTTATAGTAGTTTTTTTTTATGTTACTGACTTCGAGTCTGTCTAGCCTTGAATAGTTGCTTCACTCTTCCTTTCCCTAGTTAGCAGCCTAACTGTCTTCACATGTTGCTTGTGCCTGGTTTGCTGTGTGTTCTGCCGTTGCCCCTCTTTACCCCCGCCGATTCGCTTTCCTTGTTCTTGTAACTATATTCTACTAACCTCTTCCTTTCCCTAATTGGCAGAATAAATGTCTTCACATCTTGCTGGGGCCTGCTCTGCTGTGTACCCCTCTTTAGCCCTGATGAGTTGCTTCACTCTTCCTTGTGTCACTATATTCTACTAACCTCTTTCGTTCCCTAGTTGGCGGCCTAACTGTCTTCACATGTTGCTTGGGCCTGGTTCGCTGTGTGCTCTGCCGTTGCCCCTCTTTAGCCCCGACGATTCGCTTTACTTGTTCTTGTAACTATATTCTACTAACCTCTTCCTTTCCCTAATTGGCAGAATAAATGTCTTCACATCTTGCTTGGGCCTGCTCTGCTGTGTACTCTACCATTGCCCCTCTTTAGCCCTGACGAGTTGCTTCACTCTTCCTTGTGTCACTATATTCTACTAACCTCTTCCGTTCCCTAGTTGGCGGCCTAACTGTCTTCACATCTTGCTTGGGCCTGGTTTGCTGTGTGCTCTGCCGTTGCCCCTCTTTAGCCCTGACGATTCTCTTTACTTGCTCCCCTCGTGTTTCCTTGTGGACAGGGGCTCTTTCTTCACCACCTTTTGAGTGGTCTACTTTCATGCCAACCAACAGGTCACTGGAATGTAAATATTAAAAAAAATGTTGTTGTCTACTGTGTGTAGGGCTGCCATTTCGAATTTCGCCAAATCCGGACCAAGATTTAAAAAACCCGGACATTTGGCGTAAATCCCATTTTTTCCCCGGACGAGTCCGAAAAAATGATTTAAGTATTAACATGAAAAGTGTCCGGGTTTTCCCGGACACTTTTTGACACCCCGCCCGGACGGCCTCCAAACTTGGACAAATCCGGGGAAACCCGGACGGATGGCAGCCCTAACTGTGTGGAATATTTTCAGCATAATAATTAGTTCTTAACCAGTTTTAGTATTTATTTCTACATATATCAGCATAAAAATTATAGAATGCCTCTAGCAAGACATATATTTAAATTGAAACTGAATTTATGACTTTAAATTTAAATTTTGTACTAAAGGGAATGAATGAATTTCTACTATTATCATGATTATAAACAAATATTAAAGGGACATTCTTTCACAAATTGGCTAAGTCCTGGGGCCCATTTCTCAAAACTGAAAGTTACAAGTTACAAGAGGAAGTCTCTTTCCAACTTATCATATTAGACATTGACTACCGATTGTAAATTGTAATTTGTAGCTTCAAGAAATGGGCGCCTGAGCTCAAGAAGGCTTGTGTTGTGGGTACTCAGCCAGAGGTATTAGAAAACATCTACAATTTAGGAATTTATATTTGTGATCATCACACAATAACTACCTAAGACTCGTAGATGTTTGATTAATTTTTCCCAGAACTTTGGACAGTAATTCTGCTTCTGTTTGCTTCATGTCTCCACCGATGGCTTGTGCAACTTCACCCGCTGCCTTTGTAATGCTCTCCTCTGAAAATGAAAAATATAAGAATAAAAGTATTTATCTATATAAGTATGTATGTATAGCCTAGAATCCATGTACAAGATTTGCTTGAGAGTTTTGAAAGATTCTCGGTTATTTTCATTAGACTTATATTTATTACTGTAAGTGTAGTGTGTTTTTTTTTTAATGGCTTTCACTCCTCGGTCTTTTTTCCGAGGTGGATTTTGCCAATGACGACGTTTCTCAACATACAATGCACGTAAAGAATGTTCGGTGAACTGAAGACCATTGAGTGAGAATGCGACAGCGAGGGTAGATCGCGCGCTGTCTACGCAACTTTGACATCCACCCGTCTTCATCACTCTAGCAAAGAAAAGGTATCACCCTATAGATGATATAGAGTAGGAATAGAGGAAGCTAGTGGGCATCCTTCTGTAGGCGACAGCTTTGGTGGGCAAGTTTTATTTTTAGAGACATTCAGTACTTTAGAATTTTACTGAATTTTTATTACCACATGACCTTCACTCATTTGTGCCAGGTAGCAAAAATAAGAATACACCATTTATAATCATGTATTTAGGCATTTAAAATAGGTTTTTAAATTTTAGGGGTAAAACAAGACTTCATTGCATAATACTTCATTTATATTTGTATAAGTGTTACACGATTAAGACCTGTTTTACTTCTAAAAATGATGAATATAAATTGTGTTAGTTTAACCCTTTAACGGGCAAGACTCAAAAAAATTGTGAGTTCAAACCTCATGAATTCATGCGCAGGGGGACGAATCAGAAATACAGCTTACATAGTAATAAGTATGAGGATAGGCTAAGTTCAATCTCGCACAAACTTGCGAAGACGGAAAGATCCATATATTACATAGGGCCTTCCGTTTACAATCGATTGCCAGGCACTGTGAGAAATGCGGCATCCACCCAAATTTTTAAAAATAGGCTAAAGTTGTGGCTCGAAGAAAATAATTTTTATAATTATCAAGATTTTTTCAATTTACTGCTAATGTGATATTAAAATATATAAATTAGCTAATTCAATACAAATTGTAACAAATATAAATAATTAACATATTTCCTGACCTTATAACTGTATGTTACGAATAAAAAATTTCATTTCATTTCATTTCATTTCATCGCCATCCTGTAGTCCTAAAAATTCTGTACAAGAAAAAATACAAAAAGATAGTCTTACAGGGTGGTCTTTTTTGAGACCAGTGCCCTATAAAGGGTTAAATTGATATACCAACCTATTTTCTCTACTTTAACCTCTATTTCATCATTCTTCCGCTGTCGCCTCACGTCTGGAGCCGAAGCAAAGTTGGCTCTGTACTCTGCTTCCTTAGATAAAGGCTCAGACATCATACTCTTCAACAGTGCTTGGATTTTGTCTGTGCTAGAATCTGTTTGCTTTTCTTTTTTTGCTGCAGGACTTGGCTGTTGCTCAGGCTTTTTCCCATCGCCATCGGAGGGTTTGTCGGACAAACATCGCACAATAACTCTAAAATCCCGCTTGAATCGAAGTCTGAAATAAGAATAATAAATTATAAATACCATTGATAAAATATCTAGCACTAAAGTAATAGGATATGTTAGAATACCTTGTTAACATTTTAAATCTTTTATCAGCACGTCTAACAGAGCTTACTGTATATTATTATGTATTATTTATTTTACTATTTTAGTGTACGATAGTAATATCTCGCAATTTATTTAGAGGTTAGAATTTTACGTTCCGTTCGACGGTGGTTTGACAGCGCCTCAATTTATAGCTGCTTCACACGTTACTCAATAATTGCGCTACGTTTGGTGGGATAAAGCATAAAACATCTATAGAACTCATAAGTAAAAAAAAAAACATTATATTATGTATTTAAAGGTTAAATCATGAAATATAATATGTGCAGAATAAGTTCCGCGTCCTATATAATTATTATACTTAGTAATCTTTGAGATAAGCGAGCCTTGTAAGACTAAGAGAGCGCGCACACGAGCAACTTTTGGCGGCGACTTTTTTGTCGCTCACATCATCGGTCTATGGGCTAGTATGAAAGTGCGCACACGAAGCGACGCAACTTTTCATACAAATACGTAAGTCGCCGAGCAACTTTGTTGCCCGTGGGCGCGCACCTTAACTTATATTGACCGGGGAAAAAGGTAATCACGGTCTATATATAAGTCTAATGAAAATAACCGTGAACCATTCAAAACTCTTCTTGTAAGACTGATAAATCTGATAATGCGGGGAACCCCATTGTTGTGGTAACACAGTCGTTTGAATTCAATCCATTAATACAGGCTGTCCCAAGATTATGAGACATGAAGGGAAAACCTTACATATCGTAGATAGTAGATGGTCAACCAAAACTGGCGCGAAATCAAATTTTGTATGGGAATTAAACCTTCACCCCTACATTTTCAATCAATTTTTAAATTCTGCCAAAGGTTTAGGAAGTCATGACTGTCTAATACTAGCTATAGTAGCCATCAGTAAGCTCAGAATATCCCTACGAAGTTTTATTTAATAAGTGGGACTAAGGAAATAAAACATAATGTTGAAAATACAATGTTTATTAACATAAACAATACAGATCACACTGCTAAATAATAACTTTTTAACAAAAAATAAAACCGCCTTCAAAAATAAGCGCGTTACAAAACACGGAGAAACTAAAAAGCAAAAAATAATAAACCTTTGAATTCAGATTTCTTATCGGATTGCAATAATCTAAACATCCAAATTATAAACAAATCAATTATTTTTGTAGTCGGTACCAGACCTGTTCATCGCCTTGCTATTCCTGTTTGCACCACCCAACCATACGCAGGCTGGTACCGACTCCAAAAATAATTGATTTGTTTATAATTTGGATGTTTAGATTATTGCAATCCTGATATTTTACGTATCAGTCCGAATATATGTACAGTAGTGAAAGAATTATCCTTTAACTCCTAACCATTGAGGAGTTGACCTTCCATCATCAGCTCAGCCACATAAAGTTATCACCATCAGGCGTAAATACTGGTGTACCTTTGAAAAATACACTAAAAACATTACATGTGCCTATAACATTTGAGGAGTTCCCTCGATTTCTCCAAGATCCCATCATCAGACCCCGACTTGGTGCCAATGGGACCATCTCGGGGTTATACCTGATCGAATGAAAAAAAAATTTTGAAAATCGGTCCATGATTCTCGGAGATATCGAATAACATACATACAAAAAAAAAAAAAAAAAAAAAAAAAAAAAAAACATTCAGTCGAATTGAGAACCTCCTCCTTTTTTGAAGTCGGTTAAAAATACGACCACACTATCCACTTCACACGTTTAACCCTTTGAACCCAATAACGTTTATTGCAAACTCCAACATCTCTGCCGATAACTAACAAATATAAACAGTATGGAGCCATGTAATATATGACTACCATGCGCGGATCCAGGGGGGGGGTCATGGGGGTCATGACCCCCCCTGGAGCCTAAGTTGGCCCTACAAATAAACCACGTGACCCCCCCCTGGGGCCCCGGGCCTTTACCACGTGACCCCCCCTGGGCACGAAGCTGGATCCGCGCTTGATGGGTACGCGCCATGTTGCGGAATTTTATCAGAACTATTTGGTTCATACTATACTGAACTGCCACCGCATACGGCATGCGCCCACGGGCGATTTTTTTTTAATGAAAAGTTGCGTCGCTTAAGGGCGCACTTTCATACTCGTGCTAGCCCTAGCCCGATGGTGTGAGAGACCAAAAACGTTGCGGCGACAAAATCGCCCGTGGGCGCATATCCTAAGAGAAGACTGCAGCCATCACAAAAAAATAGACAATCGCTTGCGCTATGACATCGAAACACTTTGTGTTTCTTCTAGCGTAAATTATTGACAACTTGGCTACCTATCTACTCGATATATTGAAGGTTACTTTGACAGGCATGCCACTATATAAGAGTACTTTGCGTTAAAGGATTAAACATGAAGTACTGATTTTGAGCAAAATATACGTGGTCCAGAGCACTGTTCTATATAAAATTACAAAATTTCCATTAAAAACTAATTTTTAACTGACTACATATTATCGCGTGGGGTTCTTTTTATCAAATCGAGAGATCAATTTACTTAAAAATTGTTTATAGGTACATTAATATACAACAAAAAATACAAAAGTACCATTGGAAGCACAAATTATAAGTACAAATATAGATTACTTACTTATAAGTACACATAACATTGTGACATTTGAATACATTAAAAATAATGAGTCATAACAATATGTGACATACTTTTTGGACTCGACAATAAAACATTTTACTGGATCTCAAGAAGTTTGTCAATAGGTTAAATCCCATAATATTATGGCACTTTTATCAAATTATCACCTAACATATATAAGGGCCATTTTTTTCAAAGTTGTCCATACAACATACATACAATCACGCCTGTATCCCATAAAGGGGTAGGCGGAGCACATGAACCACTCAAGTTTCAGTGCCACTCTTGGCAAAAATGGGATGGAATAAAACGAAATTGTGACATTGCAGTGACAGGTTGCCAGCCTCTCGCCTACGCCACAATTTAACCCATATCCCACAGTCGACTTCTACGACACCCACGGGAAGAAAGGGGGTGGTGAAATTCTTAACCCGTCACCACACGGTCAAAGTTGTCCACCCCTCTTTTCCGTTACCATTTTATCATACATTTTGTATGGCGGGAACGGAATGGAAGGTGTAAAAATGTATGGAAATCTTGGGGCATTTTTTTTCTCCTATCAGGATCGAAAGAGCTCTCGATTCTGAGTATGAATCGCGTAAAAAATACCTATGTTACAAAAAAACTGGGGTGGACAACTTTGAAAAAAATGGGCCATATTTTACATTTTAAACACTATTATGACAGTCAGATTGGTCAATTTACTACGCAAGTACGCAATCATACAAACTGAGTACCAAAATAGCACGAATATGACAAATTGGGCGTTGCATTGGTCAGTAGAAAAGCTGAGCAGATGTTGCCAGTGGTCTTGACCTGACAGACACAAGAGGATTACCTAACACATTATGTTCTTTTTAGGGTTCCATACAAAAATGTAAAAAAGGAACCCTTAGGCTGTTTTCACACTATCCGATCCGATATCGGATGTCGGAAGGATTTCAATAGAAGAAATCCAAGATGGCGCCTGTAATGTGTGGGATATCGGTTCGACAACTTCGACATCCGATATCGGATCGGATAATGTGAAAACGCACTTATGTTACATCTGTCATAACATAAATACATTTTTTGTAAGGGTTTTCACATTGTCCAATATCGGGTGTTGGCGGTCATCATATAATTATATTAAAGGCGCCATATTTGACATCTGCTTTTGAAATTCTTTCTACATCCGACATCGGATGGGATAATGTGAAGGCTCTAACCTGCCAAAGCCATTTAAGCCTAATGTTAGGACATAACTGCAGAAGAGTAAAATCTATGCCGGCGCCATCTATGACCTTTTCTAGTATCTGGAATAAAACGCAAACACGCAATACCATTTACACCATATTTATAAAAAAATATGTCCATTACTAAACTATTGACTATATTTTAAGGCACATTGTAATATATCCTATAACTATATACGAAAACTATGTATTTCCAATGTCCTTAGAAGAGTTTATAAGGCTTCTATTTTTACGTGAAATGGGGGTAAGTACCTTTACTTTAAAATACTAACATTTTCGAACGTGCACCAATGAAACCTTTAAGCACTTTCATAGAAAATAATAATCTTGACAGAGCTATTGAGAGCTCAAATCTAATCTAATCTTAAAGTAGAGGTACAGTACATACATGGCAGTGTTTTTCTTTTGAGCCTAAATTGGTCTACAACTCTACATGACACTTACATACCTACATTAAAAAAAAATCTGTTTAAACTACACCATTCTGAACTTCGATAGTCCGTAATACAACACTGTACAAATAAAAAACTTTTGTCTCTCGTACTCAGTACGATTTGAGACATACTTAAACTACATTTCTTAAACTAAATAATGTCCGGAGAAGTTATCACGTTTCTTAACTACAGCACCATGCTTACACTTTCAGTCCCGCGTGTTGCATTGAACTTGCAAAACTTTTTGGGCCATTTTTTTCAAAGTTGTCAACCCCACTTTTTTGTAGCATTAGTATACTTATATTCATGAGTGGAAACCACATAAAAAAATCCAAATCCAAAAAAGTGTGTGGGCGCACTTTGAAAAAATGGCCCATTTTTCGATTCACTGTCAATTTTGAATTGACTATATTGAAATACTTCTGATACAAAAGTATAAAAGAAAAGTCTCTACTTTTAGTAGTTTGAAATGACAAAAGGCAAAAGTGGACTAAGACCGATATTACACTATCATAGAAATACGATCATAGACAACATGCCGTCCTTTTCTTCATGTTGATGTTGAAGCCTATGATCAAAGATATAATTATGATAATGTAAACATGGGCCTTATAATATACATCTTTATAGTTTGATTAGTTTGAATCCCTAAATGAAAAGACTCACTTATCTCACCATTTTTCGTGTTATTCACACTCTAGTTCACATTTCAAACACGCGGTGACCCCATAACTATCACATTCACAGCCATATTAGGAACTAAGTTTGACGAACCCGAAGTAGGAGTTGCCGGGCCTGAGCCACAGTATCTGGTTGGGTTCCCGCTGCGCGAGGTTGACGGTGTCGCCTGCGGTAAACCTGGCGACTGTTTGTACAGAGCAGGACATCTGCGCTTGCTTGGGGTTCTTGTTGGAGGTGTTGTCGCCGGTGGCGCAGGTTGAGAGCATGCGCGGGACGGAGGACTGCCGCGCCCAGAGGAAGTAGCAGTTTGGGGCGCGGGATAAGTATACTATCTGTGGAAGAAGGAAATTACGTTTAATTTGGGTTCTTCTTATCATCGGTAAGAAATCTAAAAAGCTATCTAAAAAATAAAAATACCTCGTCTAAGCCCTGGCTTCTCGGCAAGGTGCCTATCACGCAGGCAGCATCCCCGCACTGTATTGCAATAGCAGTTATTTGCGCGAGAAAGCTGCCGGCGCGAGGGTCACCTGTCGAGGGTCCCTTAACCGCTTCCCTAACTCCCTGAGAAGCCCACGCGCTCCTCGGGCCTCGGTAAGTGTATTCATACAATGTTCGAAATAGTTATTTGTTTTACAAGGAAGCAAAGTTATTGTTTAACCGCACGTGCCAATATTGATACCCGAGCAAGCGAAAGATTCTAACCGCGAGCGTAGCGAGTGGCTCAGAAAGTGGAATCTTGAGCGTTACGTAGGTTTCAAGGCACGAAGGTTAAACAAACTTTGCTGCCGAGTGAAACACAAAAAATTTCACCACACCAACACGAACAAAATACTGACTAAAATAAAACAAATCCGTCAATTTATTTAAATTCTACAAGCCAGATTAAGACATCAAGTTAAAATTTGTATGAAATTACTTTGCACTCTTGTGGATAAAATGCAATTTAGCTATCTGTTTTTGAATAGCAAAGTAAGCCTTTACCAGTTGGTGTGGTGAAAATTATTAGCGTCGTCGGCGAGCGTGGCTACAGGCTACAGCTCAATATCGACACTCGTGCATTTTGACAATGACGATTAATCGCCGCGTAAGATGTATATCGTAATGTTGAATTGGTTAAAAAAAAGCGTGTTAATAGTAACTATTTCTACACAAGAATTGTACTGAGGCTAGTAAATTCAAGCATCATGGTTTCCAAACTTTGTAATTCAAGTTTACTTGTGTAAAAAATGCCTCTTTTAACATATCTGTTGCAAGGCAGGCCTTGTAATTTGCAATAGTTAACTTGAGTTTAGACAAAAACTAAAACAATATACCTAAGACGGAAAACCGTGACTATTCCCTTATTGGCTACAACAATTAAACAAATATTATGTCAATTGAAATGTATTTATATTCAATTTGTAAACATATATATTGCTCGCTTACTAATCCATACTAATATTATAAATGGGAAAGTGTGTGTGTCGGTTTGTTTGTCCATATTTCACGGCAAAACGGAGGGACAAATTGACGTGATTTTTTAAGTGCAGATAGTTGAAGGGATGGAGAGTGACATAGTCTACTTTTTGTCTCTTTCTAACGCGAGCGAAGCCGCGGGCAAAAGTTAGTAATATTATAAATGGGAAAGTGTGTGTGTCTGTTTGTCCATCTTTCACGGCAAAACGGAGGGACAAATTGACGTGATTTTTTAAGTAGAGATAGTTGAAGGGATGGAGAGTGACATAGGCTACTTTTTGTCGCGTTCTAATCCCCCACTTCCCTAAAATGGGGGGGTGGAAGTTTGTATGGACCATTCCGCAATTTTCGACTTTAACGCGAGCGAAGCCGCGGCACAAGCTAGTATATACATATATCTATAATTCTGTAGTACTTAATTGTTACAGTTACGTTATTACGGGCCTGTTTTCGCGTCATTGCGGTTAGGGGTTATTGTCTTTGTCTGACCAATTTGCATTGTTCAAGGGCCTTTACTCGCGTTGGTAATTTTTCCACATTTTCTAATGTGTAATTGTAATTACGTTATAATAATAATAACATAACACTTTAAGTTCTCGCGCTTTGTACACATATTTAAAGTCACACACAGGTCGAACGCGCGTTGGGAAAAAAGGTAAAAATAATATTAATTAATCGCGTTCGACCTGTGTGTGACTTTAAATATGAATAATAATAACGTTAAAAAATTGGATACCGTTTTATGAGACAGGCGTCCGGTTTTTAATCCATACACTTTCATCCAATAGCCCAGTTCATTTTAGATTCCATTAACTGTCAAATAGTCCTACACCCTGGCGGATGCTGCCTCTGCGTGTGTCCCATGATGGCAATTAACATCCGCTCGGTGTACCCATTATATTTCATGAAAGTGTCAAAAGGGTCTCTACGCGTTGGCTTCGGCCCCGCGCACGCCTCCCAAAGGTCCGGAACACCATTGTTCCGTGATGGGAAAGACGTTATTATAACATGTACTTTTTTTCGTCCTTCAAAAGTAAACCAGTCGTGATGAAGGGGAGTCTAAATAATGAAATAATTTGTGTCGACTGATTTGCTTTTTGGGCCAATTGATATCAGTTTAGAATATCACACCTCTCTTTTATGCATTTCTTACAATAGTACAAAGATATGAGCAAGATTTGTCCATAAGATAAGCGACAATGCGGCCCGTTTTAATTTAAAATGCCGGCATCGCACTTTCAACCCTTCGGGTATAACACTTTAAGTTCTCGCGCTTTGTACACATATTTAAAGTCACACACAGGTCGAACGCGATTAATTAACATTATTTTTACCTTTTTTCCAACGTTTCGGCCAGGCCTTCGGGTGTTTCGTATGCTAGTTTGCCTCCTATCTCATAATAGTTAAATATATAATAGGTTAATATAAATAAGGTAAAATAGGAACTTAATAAGGATAGGACTATATTTTCAATTTAATAAGTAGGTTACAATAAGTAATGGCTAATATGCTCTCACAGGGTCTGTATTCTGTAATACCTGCTACATGTAATTACAGCAATAATAATGTTTGGTTTGATTTTAAATGTTTTTAAGTACTTGATAAAACCCTGATAATATTACGTCATTTTATTTATAAGTTCTTTCTATTGCTCTCAAGACGAAAAAGGCGCCAGTAATCTACCAAATAACAGCAGCGGTGAATGAAATGTTGGCACTTCTAAACTGAATCATAGTACTATATAATTGAAATACGTTATCATGGTATTAGAGTGTAGGTACTACTATGTTATGTAGGTATCAGTATTTTATTTAGCGGGGGTTCCCCGTTTTAAATATACAACGGCTGAATGCCTGATGTGGCAACATGTTAAGTGGGCCATTTTTTTCAAAGTTGTCCACCCCACTTTTTTTGTAACACGGGTATTTTTTACGCGATTATTACTCAAACTCGCGAGCTCTTTCGATCATGATAGGAGAAAAAAAATGTCCCAAGATTTCCATACATTTTTTCGAACCTTTTCCATTCCGTTACCGCCGTACAAAATGTATGAAAAAATGGTAACGGAATGGGAAAAAAACCTTGGAACACTTTTTCTCCTATTAGAATATAAAGTATATATTTTAGTTTTCTTTCAACCTCTTTTTGCCAAGAGTAGCACTGAAACTTGAGTAGTTCATGTGCTCTGCCCTGAGTACCCCTTTATGGGATACAGGCGTGATTGTATGTAAAGAGCTCGCGATTCTGAGTGGAAACCACATAAAAAAATCCAAATCCAAAAAAAAAATTGGACAACTTTAAAAAAAATGGCCTAAGTGCATTTTTACATTATCCGATCCGATATTGGACGTAAGACCGATATCCTATATAATATACTAGCTTTTGCCCGCGGCTTCGCTCGCGTTAAATTCGAAAATTGCGGAAGCTCCATGCAAACTTCCACCCCCCATTTCAGGGAAGTGTGGGGTAGGGGGAAAATCACGTCAATTCGTCGCTCCGTTTTGCCGGGAAAGACGGACAAACAAACAGACACACACTTTCCCATTTATAATATTAGTATTGATTGTAGGCGCCATCTTTGACATCCTTCCTGCATCCGATATCGGATCGAATAATGTAAAAACGCTCAGTCTACAAGACTAACATTGTATGTAGTAGTAGTAGTAGTAGTAATACACTTTATTGCACAATGATAAGAACACACACAGTAAAGAAAAAAGAACACACACATCATTTGTACAAAGGCGAACTTATCCCATTAAGGGATTTCTTCCAGTTAACCTTAGAGCCGTTAAAGGAGAATTGGAGACGTTAAGACGTTCCTAAGCTAAACCTATACCTAACCTTCAAACTATAGCAATATAGACGTTATATCATATAAATAAATACGTTATACATAATTATAATACAGTTTTATGACTACCCTACATACATACACAACCTACCTAACCGCAAACATCTTTTAGATTAAGATGCGTCCGAAAGCCATAACTTTTTTTTTTATGAGTATGGTTATTACTATTTTTTTTTAAATACATCGCTTGCATAGCTTGTTTTAAACATTTCTTCATATGTACTTATTGTACTTACTTGAGCATAGACTAAATAGAGCCCACTCTCCTTGATCGTGACGTAGTCCTTCTCAGCATGCAGCTCTATCCTGGATTCACTGCCTTTGGAAGACACGTTCATGTCACGCTCCCAGGGACCAATTATTGCTGGAACAAAAAATATAATCATTAAATACATACCAGTGGCGGCTGGTGAAAATTTTTGCTAAGCAACACTGAGCAAAAATAAACCTACTTTAACATTAGGTAATTTATTTATTTAAACTTTATTGCACAATAAAAAAAAGTACAAATGGCGGACTTAATGCATTCTCTACCAGTCAACCATAGGGCAAAACAGAAATTCGCGAATATTAGAACTAGGCATAGGCAATTTACGACAACTAAATAGTGTCCCAGATTTGTAAGAACCTCTTTTTGACACATGACAGTGTCCACAATACGTAAACTCGCGCAACCTAATGAAATTTTAAATAAAATCCTGTAATAATATTTTAAAAAATCAAGTACTTAAAGTAATCAATTTTAGGCAAGCCGGTGGGAATCGGCTTGTATGGACCCCGCCATACAATCCCGCCTGTGTCCCATAAAGGTGTAGGTAGAGCACATGAAACTACTCAAGTTCCAGTGCCACTCTTGGCAAATAATGGTTTAAAAATGCAATGCTCGTTCTCCGTTTTACTATTTCCATTTACGTAAGTCTTTAATGAAAATAGCCATGCTTGGGGAATAGGTGGGCTGGTAATGATGCTTAATAAGTTAAAATAAAACGTTTTACTGAGATCAATACTTTGTTACGCGTAGGCTCAATTGATTTGCCGGCTGTACAAATCAGCGAAAAATATACACCGAGAAAAAAACAACCAGTTTTCATGTTCGTTCAACAAGTTTTTTTGGTTAAAATAGACCCTACGTGCTCTTTGGTTCAAACAACAAGTTAGATTTTGTTAAGTGTAACTAGTACATTCTACAAGTTACTCGTCATTTGAATCAACAAGTCGATGTTATAAAAGTAACATGACACATATTGTTTTAAACCTATGTTTGGCTGAATCAATCAAATATCCTGTAACAAGTTTGTCCTTGTTGTTCGAACAATTTCGACTTGTATCATCAATATTGTGTTTTATTCCGTTTACTAAAATACTTTTGTTTTAAACGAATAAACCCGCAACATGTCGAACTTGTTAAATTCACAATGCAGATTTCTCTCAGTGTATGATAAAATGTATAAAGTCACCGGCGTAAAAAAGTGATGATTTCTGTACCTAGTCGCGCTTTTAATCGTTTGGCAATTTCGTATATCATTTCAAACACGCCGTTAAAGTGACAAGGTACAGAAATCATCACTTATTTATGCCGGGGACTGTACATTAAGATAACCAGTGTTAGAAACGAGTGGCGATAAATTAATGCACGACCGAAGGGAGTGTTTTAAATCGACACGAGTTACGAATTTCCTCTTCGCACGTGTATCGTACCTACAGTTTTCCGTACACATGTCCCTTTGAAGTTATACCTAAATGGTGACAGTACTGAATGGCTGATTGGTATTTACCAGATTGGTTTTGCGGTATATTTATTAGTCAAACTTTAAACAATGAGAAATGGGAATGCTGTGTCTTACGACCTACGTAGGTGTAAAACTACCTCTATATAAGAAAAAAATATATACGTGGTTAGCCTGGTTAGGGCCCATTCTACTGGTTAAGTGTTTACCTACATATTGCAGTGTGTTTTTCGACTTTAAAGCCCCGATTTGCAGCAAAACAAGTACCTATTGATTTCCCCAAATAACTATTCTGTAAGGGTTATCGTTAAATATTTATCTAATATTTTCATTGCATCAAGAAACTCTTTCCTTTACAGAGAAACCCAACTATAAATGAACAAAAATCTTTTCTTAGAATTATCGGCATCCAATTAGATCCACGATTATCTAAGAAGTATCTGTATTACTTCACCTAATTTCGTAATAATAATAACAAGAAACGATTAAAAATAAACAAAGAAAAGATACAAACTACTTGAACTATAAACTACCAGCAATAAACTCAAGATCTGCGGTTTTTTTCTAGAAATAACATTACAAAATGACCCGATTACATTGTACTCAAGCGTAAGTACGTGACTTCCAGTACACTCAAAGCCATTTTTATTGGATCCATGTTAAGTATGCAGATATAGTTTATCGCAGTCGCGATTTTTAATGACTGCGCAACGTACTTGAGCTACTAATCTACTCTGTTATCTATGGTAGTCGGAAGTATCATGTTCGATCCTAATTTAATGTTTTATGTGTTATGTTTTATTTTATACTTTTGATATAAGTACCTACGCTAGCTACCTACGCGCGATTTAGTTATCATAGTGTTCGACCGGAACAAGATTTTTATGGAAATATTTTTTCTCTACTTTATCTCATACTACCAAACTGACTAAGTCGTCTAAAATCATGTCTCACATAGGACCTAGAGTCTTCAACAAACTACCAGCAGAAATAAAAAATGCAGGCAGTACCCACCAATTTAAAAAAAAGTTAAGATGATGGAATAGAATACTCCTTCTATGACATAAAAGAGTTCTTTGACCTACCAAATAACTTATATTAGAATAAAATAATAATTATGTATAAAATCAAATTAACAAATTTAAATGACATATCATATGTAATATAATCACAGATGTCATATATACCATAGATCAAGCAAACGTATCTACCTAGCGTGTCAAATGAACTCAGTAAAATCCACTGAGTTGTCCGTCTTTAATTGCAGCTTGCAGCTTTCGGGTGTCAATTTTTGTACGCCGCGTCTTGCGTGAGCGACGAACCCGCGACGGCGACGCGATGCGATGCGATGCGACGAAATCAAACCTTCTATCTCTATGGACTTGTCTTAGGTGGGCGACGGAACGCGACGGCGATGCGACGCGACGAACTAGCGATGAACATGCGAATGTTAAGCGACGCGATGCGACGCGATGCGATCAAACCGCTGTGTTCATATGGGAGTGTCTTGCGTAAGCGACGGCCCGCGACGGCCCGCGACGGCGATGCGACGCGATGCGATGGCGATGGGCGCGCGATCAAGCTATTTGATTTTTAGAAGCAAATTCAATACGTAGAGGTCGGACTAGAGAAATAACGATTGATTACTAGTCTCACATTTCATTCTTTATATTTTATTATAATAAAAATTCAAAATATTCAAATTAACATAAGTTGACCAAAGGAGTAATGTGCCTAAAAAGTAAGGAAATTACAACTTTTGTAACTTGTATTGACAGCCTTTGATTATGTGCACGGTAATACGAGATTGTCTGCGTAAAATATTAAAATTTAAGTGTGAACTAAAAATATGAAACACTAGTGCGATGACCTTACGAGCACTTGACTTTGGTGAATAGGATCACAAAATTAACTAGTTATTACAACGGGCTCGTAGCCTAGCGGTTTCGACGTCTGGACGCCGCGCCAGCGGTGTGAGTTCGAACCTCGGCTGAGGCGTGCTTTTGCAGTTTTATTTTTGTTTCTTTTATTTTCTATTATTTGATTGTTTACTTTTTTCTTTCTGTAAGAATCTTCATTCTTATTTTTATTTTATTTTAATAACTCCGGCTTTTATACTAACAAGGAAAGGTACCCATACAAAAAAAATATAATTAGACTACTCTTTAAGGGGCGTTCATTGTAATTCCTGCGATTCCTGCATTTATTGTATAGTAAGGCGGCGGAATTGAAAAAAGTCGTCTAGTTTTGAAGTTGATGTGACTGGAGAGTATACTGCTGACAAGTGGTATCGTTGTGATCGGTAGACTTTACTGAATACGAAATAATGACTTGTCGCATTCTCAGACTGTGGGGGGGTTAGCTATGACGTCACAAAGATCGCGGTCCCGGGTTTCAATTTTTTGCCAATTTGTCTAGAACCCCTTATCCAATTTTGAAAAATGAGGTGTCGATTGAAAGCGTATAACATGCTGATTAAGATTTATTATATGTGAAAAGTATAGTTTTGTTACTTATTTTTTAATTAATAATAATGCAAAAAATACTTTTTTTTTACTCTCTTTTTTGATTTTTGTGACTCAAAAAGGCAATGAAAACGGCCACTTAGCTAAAAAATATGTTATATAAATCATTTAACTACATTATTAAGCTATCTGTTGCTTTTTAAATTTCTACGATCGGATAATAAATAAGCAAACTACAACCACATACCTGTAGGCGGGGAGTACCGCTTGACACGCGTTCCCATACATTCGGCGTCTACCAAATTACACCTCGCGCAAAATTCGTTTCAAGCAGATATACCTCTAATCTTATTCATCGTAACCTATCAATATTGATATCATTTGAAAGCACAATTAAAGTACTTTAAAAAACAATGTCAATCATTTTTTTTAAATCAATAATCGCCAGTCTGTGGTGGTTACAAAGGAAAAAAGTGGGTATGCAATTTGACTGGTTTCCTAGGTTTGATACCCTAGACGAGTTTAAAAGGGGAGGTAAGGGTGACATATGGGTTTTTCTCTGGCCTAAAAGCTACACAGAGGGTCAGGGAAGAAAAAACTAGGGTTTAAGTTTAGTTTTAAGTTATTTTTTCCTTTATTTGTTGATTTTATTGTGTTTAATTTTTTGTAATTTTATCAAGGATACACGTTGGTTTCTTTTGCTAAAAGTTGCCTTTTTTATGAGAAATGTTATGAATTTTATGGCTTTTTCCGATAAAGACTAAAATTAACTTTCAAATAAGGCCACATAGTCATACTTTTACTTATATAATATTAAGGGTATGACTATGTATCAGTAGGCCACATAGTCATACTTTTACTTATATAATATTAAGGGTATGACTATGTATCAGTATGACTATGTAGCCTTATTTGAAAGTTAATTTTAGTCTCTATCGGAAAATGCCATGAAATTCATAACATTTCTCATAAAAAAGGGAATTTTCAGCAAAAGAAACCAACGTGTATCCTTGATAAAATTACAAAAAAAATTAAACACAATAAAATCAACAAATAAAAGAAAAAATAACTTAAAACTAAACGTAAACCCTAGTTTTTTTCTCCCCTGACCCTCTGTATAGCTTTTAGGCCAGTAGGCCTAGCACATGATGGCCGCGGGAGTATGTCGCCGCGAGATAGATGCCACGTCTTCTTCTAACTGTATTAATGACATAAGGACGGGTAGTCTATCTCGCGGCGACATACTCCCGCGGCCATCATGTGCTAGGCCTACAGAGAACAACCCATATGTCACCTTTACCTCCCCTTTTAAACTCGTCTAGGGTATCAAACCTAGGAAACCAGTCAAATTGCATACCCACTTTTTTCCTTTGTAACCACCGCAGACTGGCGATTATTGATTTTAAGAAAATGATTGACATTGTTTCTTAAAGTACTTTAATTGTACTTTCAAATGATACCAATATTGATAGGTTACGATGAATAAGATTAGAGGTATATCTGCTTGAAACGAATTTTGCGCGAGGTGTAATTTGGTAGACGCCGAATGTATGGGAACGCGTGTCAAGCGGTACTCCCCGTCTACAGGTATGTGGTTGTAGTTTGCTTATTTATTATCCGATCGTAGAAATTTAAAAAGCAACAGATAGCTTAATAATGTAGTTAAATGATTTATATAACATATTTTTTAGCTAAGTGGCCGTTTTCATTGCCTTTTTGAGTCACAAAAATCAAAAAAGAGAGTAAAAAAAAAGTATTTTTTGCATTATTATTAATTAAAAAATAACTAACAAAACTATACTTTTCACATATAATAAATCTTAATCAGCATGTTATACGCTTTCAATCGACACCTCATTTTTCAAAATTGGATAAGGGGTTCTAGACAAATTGGCAAAAAATTGAAACCCGGGACCGCGATCTTTGTGACGTCATAGTTAACCCCCCCACAGTCTGAGAATGCGACAAGTCATTATTTCGTACTCAGTAAAGTCTACCGATCACAACGATACCACTTGTCAGCAGTATACTCTCCAGTCACATCAATTTTTTCCGAGACCCTCTCGCCGCTCTACTAGTAACTCTTAAATAATAATATTATCCTAAACCAGAACTTCTTGTTGCCATATAAAAAAAAAATACATATAAGACATACCTTTGTGTCGATAGATATTTTTCAGTACAGATGGTCGTTTTTTTACGCACTAGTTCGAGAAGTGGTTCATTATATGCCAGGTCGAAAGTTCGGAGGCTCATCTGTACTGAAAAACGTCGTACGATACACGTGCGAAAAGGAAATTCGTAACTCGTGTCGATTTAAAACACTCCCTTCGGTCGTGTTTTAATTTATCGCCACTCGTTTCGAACTTCCTTTTTTACGCACTTGTATCGTAATGTACTATTTTAAAGCACATAAAATTCGAATAAAATACACTGCTGACACGGGCCCGCTCACTGCTCAGTTCAGTCTGCGCCCAGCGCTCATAGACAGTGGACCTACGTTCGATAGTCCGGCGCACCGTGCTCTCGTAAGCGTAAGCAGCTAGATAGTTCTGAGAAGTGCTGTATAGGTACTGCGACTAAACAAATCTTGATCCTGTTGGTGGCAAACAGGCATACGGTCCGCCTGATTTTTACACATGCAATTTTATCCAAGAAATTTTACTTGAAATCTGATGAGAGTTTGAATTATTATTATATTTCGGGACCAGGGGACCGATTTTTGAGTCTCACGCGTTCGAATTCAGAAAATTGTCACTGAAAATACTAAGCAATTCACTGTTTTCAACCGGTATTTCAGTGACAAATCCCATATGTGAGATTCAAAAACCGGCCCCCACGATGAGGTTCTGGTTTTCATGGTGGAGTCAGGATATGGTCAACAAAACTGCTATTTTACTCATAATAACTCCACTATGTTTGGGCTTATTACATTTGGGCTGATGAGCAGCGTCGATCTCGATGATGTCCAAGGTCACATGATAGAGTCAGGAAATGAATAACAGAACTGCTATTCTACTTATCGTAACTCGACCATGTTTGATCTCATTAGCCGGGCCAATAACACATGTAATTTTTTGCACACAGCTCAGCTCTTTGAAACTGTTTATTTTAAGTTACTTACAATTAGTAGGTACCATATAATAATAATATATTCTTATCTCTTGTAAACTTTACAAAAAAGTTATCACATGAAACCAAAAGAATTGTTACTAGCAATTAAATTCAAAACTATCAAGATCATTCTTGCCTGTGTGTTGCGTTACCGGTGGCTCGCGTACCGAGCGCTAACGCCATCTATCAATGGCTATTTCACGAAATTGATGAACGCTCTAAGGAATAAGGGCTCTTAGTGTAGTGGTTATGCCAGTCGACACTAGATGGCAGCATTAAAAAACACTGGGTTACACTGTATGACATTTTTTCATTTCAACATTAAGTAAATAGCATTCGTTATAAGTAAATAGTATACGTTAATTCGTCGTTCAGTTTTGCCGTGAAGGACGGACAAATAAATAGACACACACAGTCACACACTTTCCCGTTTATAATATTAGTATGGATTAAAATAAACATTAAGTTAATAAAAACAAAATGCAGTATTATTGTGTGCTACTTAAAACTTTCCTTGTTAGTATAAAACCCGGAGTTCTTAAAAAAAAATAAGAAAGTAGAATCTTAGAGAAAGAAATAAGCAGGTAAACAAAATCAAATAATCCATACTGATTAAACTGGAAAGTGTGTGTGTGTCTGTTTGTTTGTCCGTCTTTCAAGAGAAACCGCGGGCAAAAGCTAATAGAACATAAAAGAAAAAAAGTAAATAAAAATGCAAAAAGATTGCGTGAGCCGAGATTCGAACTCACGACACTCATGGCGCAAACGATTCCACCTAGAAGTCAAACCCGCTAGACCATTTGCACATTGTGAAAGACGGCGAATCTTGTGATTCTAATCACCAAAATGCTAGTGCCGAAGTTTCGCGCGATGGATACGCGATGACCTTGAGCCATCGCCGTCGCATCGCGTCGCGTCGCGTCGCGTCGCCCGTCGCTCACGCAAGACGGAGCGTAAGTTGAAGTCAACAAAAACATTAAAAATGCCTCGTTACGTGATATTATAAGGGCCGGTTGCACCAAATCGTCTGGCACCGTTAAAACGTTCGTTAAATTTTATTGTATGGGAAGTTCCATAGACGTCTGCTGCGTGACGATGATGTGTCTGTCAAATGTGGTTGGTGCAACTGGCCCTAAATCTCTCAATTGGGATGTAATGGTTAATTTTAAGGGTTTTGTAGATCTTTAAACTGTTTCGAGAATAACACGGAAAATTTACAGTAAGCAGTAAGTAACCGTTTGAAGGAACTTTCTCCAAACCTACATTAGTCTCATTTCATTTGGGACGTTCTCGATCTCGATACAAAGTAACATAAATTTAAAAAACTCATGGTTGCTACATGGCTTGAAATGATTGATTGATAGTGATTTTTATTGGTAAAAACCGGCCAAGAGCGTGTCGGGCCACGCTCAGTGTAGGGTTCCGTAGTTTTCCGTATTTTTCTCAAAAACTACTAAACCTATCAAGTTCAAAACAATTTTCCTAGAAAGTTTTTATAAAGTTCTACTTTTGTGATTTTTTTCATATTTTTTAAACATATGGTTCAAAAGTTAGAGGGGGGGGGACGCACTTTTTTTCCCTTTAGGAGCGATTATTTCCGAAAATATTAATATTATCAAAAAATGATCTTAGTAAACCCTTATTCATTTTTAAATACCTATCCAACAATATATCACACATTGGGGTTGGAATGAAAAAAAAATCAGCCCCCACTTTACATGTAGGGGGGGTACCCTAATAAAACATTTTTTTCAATTTTTTATTTTTGCACTTTGTTGGCGTGATTGATATACATATTGGTACAAAATTTCAGCTTTCTAGTGATAACGGTTACTGAGATTATCCGCGGACGGACGGACGGACAGACAGACATCATCATCATCATATCAGCCCTTTATCGCCCACTGCTGAGCATAGGCCTCTCTTCTAGTACGCCACTTGTCCCGGTCCTGAGCTAGTCTCATCCAGTTGTGGCCCGCAATTTTCCGGATGTCGTCCACCCAACGAGCCAACGGATGCCAAGCGCTTCTTATATCTGTCAGACAGACATGGCGAAACTATAAGGGTTCCTAGTTGACTACGGAACCCTAAAAAAGCAATATCGAGTAACTCCATAAGCAATATGGGAATATTTGCGACTAGCTTTTCGGCTTCGCTCGCGTTAGAAAGAGACAAAAAGTAATAGCATATGTCACTCTCCATCCCTTCAACTATCCTTCGTTTAAAAAAATCAGGTCAATTCGTCGCTCCGTTTTGCCGTGAAAGACGGACAAACAGACACACACACACTTTCCATTTATAATATTATAGTATGGATGTGCATGGACGATGGATTTCCAACGACCGAATTGCATGCGATTTATCGCTATAAACTTATGGAGCCCTCTTAAACTTAATGTGTGTATTGATTGACCCTTGACAGAGCTTTGAGGTTTCTTTAAGGTAGCGTTCCCACTTAAGCGTCGCGTGTCTCGGGGCGCGCAACGGACGTCTCCGCCACGCCGCCTGAATGTAATTCAAAAAACGTCTCCTCAGTACATTTTGTATAGGAAGGACGTAAGACGCGCCCCCAGGCGGCGCGGCGCGCGCCACGCCACCTGGGGCGCGTCTTACGTCCTTCCTATACAAAATGTACTGAGGAGACGTTTTTTGAATTACATTCAGGCGGCGTGGCGCGGACGTCCGTTCCGCACCTCAGGACATGCGTCTCTTAAGTGTGGCCGGTCCCTAACAGGGACCTTTTTAATTATAGACTAAGGACCGAAGGGCAATCCACTTTTTCTTTTAACTAATTAACGAAAATTCCCTAATGATGTCATTTTATAAATAGAAAGTACTCAAGGATATAATTAGTAGAGTATTATCTAATCAGGTTTACTTATTCCCTTTTAATTGGCATTATTATTGTTTTGAGTGGGATAGAAGATAATGCATGTAGTGTGCGGGTGATATGATAACAGTGTGACTGAACTATATGTTTATTTATCATGTTTTATTAAAAACAATAGAATTCGTTAGTGTGTTTTGATTTTTCCCACGATGTTTAACAATCTAATATGCACAATCGACGCAGTAGATATAATAATTTAGATGGGGTGCATTGGGGTAATTTCGAAAGCCGTCTAATTTCGATGGTATTATAAAAACCACCATTATTTCCATCATATCAAGATTCCCCTTTACTTCGAAATTACCCCAATGCACCATGGCTTTAAATCTTATAGAATTTTTGATATACCTAACCTAACTAAAGTCGCCGTCAATAGAAATTGCAAACAATGTGAACAAACCTTGTAGTCAAAATGTCTTTAATTTCCATTCTAACTCATCAGATACTGGCTAAATCCATGTGTTATTTAATCGTTTCATACCACATTATGATCCACAACCTTTAATATAATAAAATTGTGCTAGAATATTGATATTTTATAGAATGGTTTGTTTACATTGTTGACAATTTCTATTGACGGCGACTTTACAGGTCATCATCGTCCTTGCGTTATCCCGGCATTTGCCACGACTCATGGGAGTCTGGGGTCCACTGTGACAACTAATCCCAAGATTTGGCGTAGGCACTAGTTTTACAAAAGCGACTGCCATCTGACCTTCCAACCCAAAGGGTAACTAACTAGGCCTTACTGGAACTATTTAGCTAACTTAACTACAGGTACGGATAAATTATTTGGCGCTAATGAAATATTGTGTAAAATAAATAAGGTCAAGAGAGAATCGCACTCGCCCATCGAGGGTTCCGTACAATTTTTTTTTATAAATGTACATTTTAGAGACTTTTTTCGTGTAGTACATATATGAAAATAGGTATTGACGGAACACCACGCTACGCTCTAAAACTCAAATCGCCGATGTAGCTCGGAAGGCGGCCAAGTTAAAATGGGACTGGGCTGGTCACGTCTGCCGAATGCCTAATGAGTTGTGGGCCAAACTCACTACAGTGTGGGAGCCCGAAAACTCTGATCGGGGATCCGGCAGACCCCGCCGGCGATGGAGGGATGAACTGGACTCCTTCTTGGAGGAATGGTCAGACATAGCACTGGATAGAGATCAGTGGAAAAATTGGGGGGAGGCCTTTGCCCAGCAGTGGGACACGACGGGCTCCAAATAATAAGGTATTGACGGTAATGCGGAATAGTTCCACCATGGGGTCTCATCCGGAACAGTGCAAAATTATTTCCAAATAGAAATCATAGATGGCGCTAAGTGTCACGATTGACGATTATTATTTTTTTATCAAATAGATTTAAAGGTATTTGAAGCGTCATAAATTAAGTACATTATAAATTAAATACAAACATCGATGACAACACAAATTTAATGCATTATTTTAGAAATTTTCAAAGAAATAATATCACGTAATATATTGCTACTGACTATGACGCAACAACGTGAACAACCTGCGCGCGACAGTATCGAGCTACCTAAATTTTATTGCATACTAGCTTTTACCCGCGGCTTCGCCCGCGTAATAAAAGTATTCATTAAGATTTTCATTGGGATCCGTAGGTTTCTCTGTAGGTATATTTATCTGCGATTATTTCGATTGCACATAATACTTTTGCTTGCAATGATTGTAGAAATATTACACATCGACCACAGCGTAGGTAATTCTATATACGCTGGGGAAACCTTTATAAACATCCCACATAGCCCGTATTTCGACACTATGATCAGTGGGTAAAAAGTACTTTTTTCTATTATCCCTTACAATTTTTTACATTTTGCTTATACTTATCGCAAACGTAATCTTCAAGCAAGCAAACAACGATCGTCTTAGAGCACATTGATTGTAAGAGACCGCCGACCGATTATCCGTATCCCTCTAACGATACCCATATTATCCGCATCCGTATCCGTATCCGTATCCGTATCCGTATCCCTATCTCTATCCCTATCGCTAACGCTATCGCTAACGCTATCGCTAACGCTATCGCTAACGCTAACGCTAACGCTATCGCTATCGCTATCGCTATCCCTATCGCTATCGCTATCCCTATCGCTATCCCTATCGCTTTCCCTATCGCTGTCCCTATCGCTATCCCTATCCCTTATCAAGATAACACTTTAAGTTCTCGCGCTTTGTACACATATTTAAAGTCACATACAGGTCGAACGCGATTAATTAACATTATTTTTACCTTTTTTCCCAACGTTTCGGCCAGGTTGCACTGGCCGTGGTCGCGGAAGACTGACGTCCCAGCAAAATGTCACCGGAGATGTAAACAACACAAAACTACCCGATATTAATTTATATAAATGTTCGGGGTAGACAAATAAATATAATCTACCCGCTTTTAGTTAATGTTTATTTCCCACCGCACGACACACAAAAAAAAAGAAAAAAGTTAAAAATAATGTTAATTAATCGCGTTCGACCTTATCAAGATGTTTAATGATTTCTTATCAAGTGCTAAAATATAAAGTTTCATGGTTTTATCTTTTAAAATTAAGAAATCCCATACAAACTTTCAACCTCTTTTTCAACCCCTTCATCCCTTTTTTTCGTAATAAAAAGTAGTCTATGTTCTGTCTCAGGGTCTAAAGATTGTCTGTTCCAAATTTCATCAAAATCGGTTGCGTGGTTTAAGCGGGAAAGCGTAACAGACAGACAGACAGACAGACAGACAGACAGACAGACAGACAGACAGAGTTACTTTCGCATTTATAATATTATATAGTATAGTATATATAGTATATATAGTATATTATAGTATAAGTATATAGTATGGATGGATTGTCACTAGATGGAGCTGTCACTATCTACAGTATACTGCCAACGAAACGGTGCGATTGTGTGCGTTCCGTTCATTGAGATATATGTACTACGTACTATAGGCGACGTTGCCAGACGGAAACTCTGCACAAGCTGACAAATGCGCGGAGTGCGCGAAGCGGTAATTTACGCGTAGAGTAGTAAGTCCACCATCAGATGTGACACATTATTATATTCCGCCTGTCAAAATTATTTATTTATTTATTTACAACTTAAAAAATACAAAGTAAGCGATCACTGCCGCCCATGGACACCCGAAACACCAGGGGTGTTGGAGGTGCGTTGCCGGCCTTTAAGATGCACCCATCTTACGCTCTTTTCTTGAAGATTTATCTTCTTCTTTAAAATACAAATATATACTTATATATAATAATATATATATATATATATATAGTGCGGTCAGTTTTTTTGGACAAAGCGTAGGTATCCATTGTTCTCTTTTTTCATGACCAGGCCAAAGAAAACAGCAAAAAGTGAGCGTGCTAAAAATACAATTTTACTCAATAACTATTAACAATCAATAAACAAATTAACTTTTTTTTTATATTATAGTAACATAATTCATAAAGTAGTAAGTAGTTACCTAATAATTTTCCAAATTGAAATAAATATATTTCGCAAATCTATTAGAGGTGAAACACATTAGTAGGAACAATGAAAATGGCACATCTGCGCGGTTAACTTTTTAGTCTATGATTGCGTCACCAAAATCGCGCAGCCTCGCTCCGGCTCGCGTGTTCGTAGAATATTCAGCTGTCAGCCGATAATATTTGTTTGTGTACGTTAATAATGTAGGTATACGTTTGTAGTAGTGTGCGTGACAAAAATGTCGTCTATTTCTATTAAACAGCTGCCAATGATCGAAATTCAAATTAGTTGAAATTAGTTGAATTTCCATTGAAAAAAAAAAGTTTGTAATGCATCGGTCCGAATTGTGGATACTAGTTTTATCATCTTTTAGTAGATACAATTGAATGTAAAATTATTTATTTTGCCTGACACTCTTGAGTATTTTTTATGCCGTTATTTTAATTTTACAATATAATATTTGGAATATAGTGCTTATAATTATTAAATATAAAACATTTTTTAAATACTTTTTGATACAAAATCATACTTCATTGATTTGGAACAATGCTTTTTATCGGACCTACAGTCAACCAATTGGAACCCTAGGCCACTGTAGAACTATGTCATAGTGACGTTATAAATCAGATTGTAAGAAACCTCTTACTGCTTGTCATTTTGACATGGTTGTAGAGTGGCCTAGGGTTCCAATTGGTTGACTGTACATCCGACACTATCGGAAGCGTTTATCGGATGTAGAATGTCGATCTGACACCCGATATCGGATCGGATAATGTGAAAACGGCCTAAGCATTAACCGTTAGTGCGTTTTCACATTATCCGATCCGATATCGGATGTAGGACCGATATCCCATACATTGAAGCCGCCATCTTTGATTTTTGCCTTTGAAATCCTTCCGACATTTGCCACATGCACGACCGATGCGATGCATGCGAAATCAAACCTTATCGATATGGAAGTATGAGACGCGACGATTGCCGACTGGCTAGGATTTCCGAACGCACACGAATGCGCGCTCGGTCGCCGATCTGCGGCGGAGTGGGCCTAGACCTCGACGCGACGCCGCACTTGCGTCGCGCGAAGCGCAACAGCATTTTAAAACATTATTATTGTACAAATATAATTATTTATTAACCACATCAGTTCCCCCCCCCCCCTCGACCAAACCAAACCAAAACACACAACATTTTTGCATTTTTCTCCTCGCTAGGTCGGAAACACGCGTTTTGTCCTTCAATACCAGCAGGTAAAAACCCACTAGTGGATAAAGTAATTTGACCTTGAATATAGTCATATAGTGAATCTAGTGATGACGATGTTTTACCACCTGTGGAACTCCTGGAAGCAGTGATAAACGCGTTTTTTGCGTTGTACTTTCCTCGCTATAGAGAGGGAAAATGTTGTTGTGTATCGTGGTTCAACTATAGAATACTTTCGCTTGCTCGTTTTTAGGGTTCCGTAGTCAACTAGGAACCCTTATAGTTTCGCCATGTCTGTCTGTCCGTCCGTCCGTCCGTCCGTCCGTCCGTCCGTCCGCGGATAATCTCAGTAACCGTTAGCACTAGAAAGCTGAAATTTGGTACCAATATGTATATCAATCACGCCAACAAAGTGCAAAAATAAAAAATGGAAAAAAATGTTTTATTAGGGTACCCCCCCTACATGTAAAGTGGGGGCTAATTTTTTTTTCATTCCAATCCCAACGTGTGATATATTGTTGGATAGGTATTTAAAAATGAATAAGGGTTTACTAAGATCGTTTCTTGATAATATTAACATTTTCGGAAATAATCGCTCCTAAAGGAAAAAAAAGTGCGTCCCCCCCCTCTAACTTTTGAACCATATGTTTAAAAATTATGAAAAAAATCACAAAAGTAGAACTTTATAAAGACTTTCTAGAAAAATTGTTTTGAACTTGATAAGTTCAGTAGTTTTTGAGAAAAATACGGAAAACTACGGAACCCTACACTGAGCGTGGCCCGACACGCTCTTGGCCGGTTTTTTCAATTCCACACTCGCCGTTAAAATACAACTTTGCACTCTTGTATAACAAATAACTATGTATTTTATATTTTTGAATATATTTTTTCAGACTGGCACTTAAAAAGAGTTTAAACGTTTTTTTTTTCTAAAAACCTAAATTTTTCAACAAGGGTTTTACTTTTCACTTTTCGACATCTATCAATGAGAAAGGACCTTTTGTAGTAAGAAACAATACGATTTTTTTATTTAAAAACGAGAATGTAAAAACGGCCTAAGGGTTACCAAGGCTCGATCGGCGCGCCTAGTGGACGCCAGGCTTAAATTGTCTGGTCTTGGTGTTTTAATAATTTTATATCTGTATTTTTAAATTACACTATGTTGTGGTACCGGGAAGCATATTTTAACTTAAAAGGACGTAATGACAACATTTCATACCATGTTTCAGAAAATAAATAGTTTCGGAGTTTAAATTAAGTTTGCAGTGTTTGCACAATTTTATGAATAAAAATATTACTCTCGAAAATGTTTTATCAAATACGTACTTTACATTTTGTTCATTATGTTTACTACATGTACATTCTTAGCTATTATACTTATGTATTTCTTACATAATAATATTCATTTCCATATTTCTAATTAACTGCGCGCCTGCTTTAGAGTGCTTTAAATTTTAACAAATCAATGCATCCTTTGGTCGGGGGCTGGGGCCTCTCAACTCAAGGTCGCCGGCGCCGTGGTCGCGGGGCGCGGGGCGTGGGGCGCGGGGTGGGGCGCCGCGGATCTCGTTCATTCAATTCCGCTTGCATGTGTTGCGGACAGAGCGAGTATATTATACGTACGCGGCGAGCACACATACAAGCCGCACGGCAACGCCATCTAGTAATGTTCGACTTTAAACGTCCATGTGACGTTATAGGTTTAGTGCGTGAAAGCTAAAACAGATGTCGCAAGATGTTGCAGTTTGATGACTATTTCGACGTAGGATACTGATAAGAGTTTTGTTGGCCACGCATGGCTACTGGCGCCATCTAGCTCTTTGAGTGTGGATTAAATTTAGCCTACAGGTCTAGAATACTTAGGACGGCGCCCATTTTTAGTATGGGATTAGGTATCTGTACTAGTATTATTTGATCTGTGGTTCCACGAAGAAACGTGGAGATATCTATATTAGTATATGTGGCGTTATCTGAGGCTACTAGAAACAAAAATAAGCTTGCCATAAAGAAGTTTCGTGTCCGTAAAGTACAGAAGTCATTTGTTGGGCAATGCATTCATTTTTATAATAAGTTACCTGACACTGCTTTGAGATTACCCCTCCCAGCTCTTAAGAACTACTTAAAAAAATCATTGATGTTAAAGGCTTATTACAGAGTCGAGGACTATTTGACAGACAAACATGCATGGCCCGAACCAGAAACTACAAAAAACGAATAGCAATTAAAATAATTGTATTATGTATAGAGGACACAGTTCAGATAAGAAAGCACATCAAATATTTTATATTTTATGTTGTGTAGGTAAATTACATATTTAATGATATTGAGATTCATATTATCTTTTTCTTCTATGACAATTTGATATGTTTTCTCTGAAGAAGAACGACGTATTATTAAGCAATAATATAATTTATTGAAATTGATTTCCATAGAGTACCTAGTCTGTTCATATTCTTTGATGAATACTTTTGCATGTTAAATTGTATGTTGTTATTTAATGCATGTTAATTATAAGATGTAATGTTTTGAAAAGAAGTTGCCCGCCGAGTTTCTTGCCGGTCCCATAGTGGATACCCCCTCCCAACTGAGGGGGACTGAAATCTTCTCGAGGCTGAGGCGTAGGGTTAGATGAGCGATATTCGTATACAAATACGACGCCGTGGGACGTAAGCGCCATCGACAATAAGGTCCCTTTACCTAGATAACGTCACATATTGTTTTCTTTAAACTATTGTTTTTATTTTTATAAGGGTATCGAAAACATACTAGTACGCAGTTAACGTATCAAAAGATAATAATTGCAAATGATAAGATCCAAATGCAGGTCTTTCGTCTTTCGCACAATCACGATTTTAGGTTGACGATTATTTGTCCGTAAAAATAATCCATTTCTAGAAGTTGGTTTATGGCCATTTCTTTTTGTATTGTAATAGGTATTAAGAACTACCTGTGTCTGTTACTTTAACCATGGTTAAATATGTACCTACCTAGATATTTTTTATTTTGTAATCTCTAGTCGGTGGTTAAAAAATATAACACGTTTCTTGTTAAAGTCGCCGTCAATAGAATTTGTGAACAATGTAAACAAATCTTTAGTCAAAATGTCTTTAATTTCCATTCTAACTCATAGGCTAATAGATACTGGCTAAATCCATGTGTTATTTAATCAATTCATATCACATTATGATCCTCAACCTTTAAAATAATAAAATTGAGCTAGAATATTGATATTTTATAAAATGGTTTGTTTACATTGTTGATAATTTCTATTGACGGTGATTTTAAACATTGTTCTACTTTGAAAACTAGAACTTAAAAAAAAACTTTTAAATGATCGACCTTAAATCCTCCCTAATCTAATCCTTATAAACCCTAATCTTTAAAATATTTATTGTAGATATAACCGCGATAGTTAGTTTATTAACTTTATGTTTTTTAAGATATACGAGCAAACGAGCCGACTGCTGGGAAACAGTCATCGCCGCCCATGGACATAAGCAACGTGAGAGCCACGTATGCACTTACCTTTGCCGATCTCTTTGTCGAATATAGACCTCATTGAAACACGTGTTTTGAATATAAAAACGCATTTTATCCACTAGTGAGTAAAGTAATTTGACCTTGAATAAAGTCAAATTAACTGCTTTAAAATTGATAAAAGTAGGTGAATCTAGTATAATAATGATGATTTACCACCTGTGGAACTACTGGAAGCTGTGATAAACACATTTTTTGCGTTGTAGTTTCCTCGCTATAGTGAGGGGAAAAGTTTTGTGTTACACTCGGGTGCAAATTTTTACTTCTCGTGTGTTAAAAAACTCGCAAGTTCAGGATTCTTTCGCTCGTGGTTCAACTATAGAATCCTTTCACTTGCTCGTTTTTCAATTCCACACTCGGCGTTAAAATACAACTTTGCCCCCTTGTATAACAAATAACTATTACGATACGCAATCTAAGCCAGTCGTACGTAACACAGTCATTAATGTCATATTAAACATGTTCAATCGGGTAACTCACGTAAACTTGTCGAAGATCGCTTGACATGTCATTATATTTTTAAACCCCGACGCAAAAACGACGGGGTGTCATAAGTTTGACGTGTCTGTCTGTCTGTCTGTGGCATCGCAGCCCGAACGGATGAACCGATTTAGATTTAGTTTTTTTTTGTCTGAAAGCATAGTTAGTCGGGAGTGTTCTTAGCCATGTTTCATGAAAACCATCATTTTAATTTTGTGGTTAGGTTATTCCTATAGTCCACCGATCGCAAACGTTCAACGCTGCGTCGATCGCAACAAATGCATTTAAAAAACCTTTTAGCATCTTACTCATATTGCAAGTAAGTAATTATTCAAATTGGCCAGCAGTTAAGGCCGACCAACATAAACCATAAACTTGGGTTCAAATTACATCGTCTGGTTACTTAATTGTCGTGGAACTAATTAGATACTGGGCCTATCGCATTCCGGGCTACTGGGCCGCTATCATCAGATTTAGTCCGTTTTCACATCATCCGATCCGATATCGGATGTCGGAAGGATTTCAATAGAATAACATAACCACAAAATTAAAATTTTGAAAAAACTGCGACATAGTAAACCGATTTTCATGAAACATGGCTAAGAACACTCCCGACTAACTCAGCTTTCAGACAAAAAAAACTAAATATAAATCGGTTCATCCGTTCGGGAGTCACAATGCCACAGACACACAGACAGACAGACAGACAGACAGACAGACAGACAGACAGACAGACAGACAGACAGACAGACAGACGGACAGACCCCTCAAACTTATAACACCCCGTTGTTTTTGCGTCGGGGGTTAAAAAATCCAAGATGGCGCTTGTAATGTATGGAATATCGGTCCGACATCCGATATCGGATCGGATAATGTGAAAAAGCACTTAGACGTTTTAGATACGATTAGCCGGTAACGTAAACGCCACGGATGACAATTGACATTAAGGTCTGTATATTTTATGTCACTAACAGATCGAACGCGATTACATAATATCATTATTGTACCTTTTTC
Organism: Leguminivora glycinivorella; assembly: GCF_023078275.1. NCBI lineage: Eukaryota > Metazoa > Arthropoda > Insecta > Lepidoptera > Tortricidae > Leguminivora > Leguminivora glycinivorella. The sequence continues at coordinate 1,942,656 of NC_062974.1, read as the reverse complement.
CGTGGCAGTCGGAAAAAAGCGACAGCGGTGAGCGGCAGCAATAAGTGCAAATGACTTTTCATTCGCACTTATTGCTAATTACTAATTACTAATAAGCCGTTATTATGTCTTTAAATGTGTCCATACAAAACGCGAGAGCAGTGTGATAAAAATTGATTAATTTTTGATTTAAAAAAAATATTTTTTCCCTCCGTCTTTCACGGCAAAGCGGAGCGACGAATTGACGTGATTTTTTAAGTGGAGATAGTTGAACGGATGGAGAGTGACATAAGCCACTCTGTCTCTTCTAACCCCCACTTTCCTAAAATGGGGGGTGGAAGTTTGTATGGAGCATTTCGCAATTTTGAATTTAACGCGAGCGAAGCCGCGGGCAAAAGCCAATAGGCTAGTTTCCTATACTTAAAAAAATATTTTATGCAGTGCACAAAATAAAGCACCACATAATTAGAAGAAAAATATGGACAGTGGTTATGTTTTTTTTTTTTTTTAAATACTACGTCGGTGGCAAACAAGTATACGGCCCGCCTGATGTAAAGCGGTCACCGTAACCTATGGACGCCTGCAACTCAAACAGTGTCACATGCGCGTTGCCACTCCATTAGAAACTTGTACATTCCCTTTTGCTGTGTTAAGACCCCTTACTCCTTAGAGCGCTCATCAATTTCACGAAACGGCCATCGATAGATGGCGTTGGCGCTCGGTACGCGAGCACCGGCAACTCAACGCGCGTTTCAACGCAGACACGAATAATCTTGATAGTTTTGAATTAAATTGCTAATAACATAATTTTCAATTTTATATGGGGACTCTTTATTTAATTTCATATTCATGGTATGGTAGTAGTAAATAAGGTATATGAATGTAGTAAAAGTATAGTATTAGTCTACATGTACATATATAAATTCAGGTTTCCTAATTGATTGATTCAACAACCAACACCGCTGAGCCGAAACTACGAAAGCTAAAAAGTCGAAATTTGTATAGATTGCATTAACAAAATTTCGAAGAGATAAGAATCGATTATGAAAATTTACACCCCTAGTAGAGGGAAAAAGGGGGTGAAAGTTTGTAGCGGGATCAATTTGTTTTTTTTTTATTAGGAAAATTTTAGTTAGGAACTTGAAATTAGAGAATAGTTTAATAGTGATTTCTGTTTTTTAGGGTTCCGTAGTCAACTAGGAACTCTTATAGTTTCGCCATGTCTGTCTGTCCATCCGTCCGTCCGTCCGTCCGTCCGCGGATAATCTCAGTAACCGTAAGCACTAGAAAGCTGAAATTTAGTAACAATATGTATATCAATCACGTCAACAAAGTGCAAAAATGGAAAGAAATGTTTTATTAGTGTAAAGTGTAAAGTGGGGGCTGATTTTTTTTTTTCATTCCAACCCCAACGTGTGATATATTTTTGGATAGGTATTTAAAAATGAATAAGGGTTTACTAAGATCGTTTTTTGATAATATTAATATTTTCGGGAATTATCACAGTTATAGTGACTTTCATATTTTTATAAGAACAGCAAATGCAAAAATGGAAAGAAATTTTAACTATAAAACTCCCGTGAGACTCATACATATTTAAAAATATTTTAAGCGGGTTACTCACGACGACGGGGGTGTCGCTACTCTTGAGAAAGGCTCTCGAAATTGAGCCGAAACATGTCGAACGCTATATCGACTTAATACGTGAGTAACCCGCTTAAAATATTTTTAAATGGAAAGAAATGTTTTATTAGTGTAAAGTGTAAAGTGGGGGCTGATTTTTTTTTTTCATTCCAACCCCAACGTGTGATATATTTTTGGATAGGTATTTAAAAATGAATAAGGGTTTACTAAGATCGTTTTTTGATAATATTAATATTTTCGGGAATTATCACAGTTATATTCTTTTCTTAGATAACCTAGTATTATAGTGATGACTTTCATATTTTTATAAGAACAGCATGCACTTACGTCCAGAACAGTGACATTTGGTGCATTGGAACTGCTCATGATGTGTCACTTTTAACCGTCGCCTCAAATCTGAGAGATTTGAGGCGAGGTTCTCAATTCGTCTGTATGTTTATTTATTTTTTCCATTTTTTTATGTTTGTTCCTCGATATCTCCGTTGTTACTGGACCGATTAAAAAAAAATATTGAATGTATATGAATACAGATTGGTCCCATTTTTCTCAGAACCCAGTTCTGATGATGGGATCCTGGAGTAATCGAGGGAACTCCTCGAATCTGAAAGGCATACGTATGGTGATTTTTGTGTTTTTAAAGGAACAGCATGCATTTAGGTACGGAACAGTGACATTTGGTGCAGTGGAACTGCTGATGATGGCCAGAACGGAACTTCTCAAATCTGAACGGCACGCTTATAGTGACTTTGGTATTTTTATAAGAACAGCATGCACTTTCGTCCAGAACAGTGACATTTGGTGCAGTGGAACTGCTGATGATGGTCAGATCAGAACCGATCTTCTCAAATCTGAACGGAACACTTATAGTGACTTTGGTATTCTTATAAGAACATCATGCACTTACGTCCAGTCCAGAACAGTGATATTTGGTGCAGTGGAACTGCTGATGATGGTCAGAACACTCAGAACCAAACTCTTCAAATCTGAACGGCACGCTTATAGTGACTTTGGTATTTTTATAAGAACAGCATGCACTTACGTCCGGAACAGTGACATTTGGTGCAGTGGAACTGCTGATGATGGTCAGAACCGAACTCCTCAAATCTGAACGGCACACTCATAGTGACTTTGGTATTTTTGTAAGAAAAGCATGCATTTAAGTTCAGAACAGTGACATTTATTTAGTTATGTTTGTTAAGCATAATTATTGAGTTTTCAAGTCAAAGTTTGTCAAGCTTCGATTTCTTATAATCGGATTCATGAGGAATTGAGAAACTCCTCAAACCTTAGCGTTATACGTATATTGATTTGTGTTGCCATCAAATAATTAAAGCATTAAAAGCAGTTTTAAAAAATACCTACACATTTCTACATAATCCAACATTCGCAAGTAGCTTTCACCACAACCCGAAAGGCGGCGGTGTTTTTATTAAACGTTTTTTTATGGGATAGGAGGCAAACGAGCAGATAGGCTGCCTGATGGTAAGCGATCACTGCCGCCCATGGACACCAGAAGCACCAGAAGTGTTGGAGGTGCGTTGCCGGCCTTTGAGATGGATGTACGCTCTTTTCTTGAAGGTTTGATGGTCGCATTGGTCCGGAAATACCGCTGGCGACAATTCATTCCACAGTTTAACTGTGCATGACGTGACCAAATTTGCAAAACGTTGCGTCTTAGAAACATTTTAAAGGGTGAAAATCAAAATATGTACACCGTGTCCAATAAGTTTGAATACAGCACAAATAGCCAATAAAACAAAATGAACAAATAGTTACTACATTATTATTATATTTTATGAATGGCACTCTTATTTACTACATTCACAACAAATGTTTTGGAATAACTCCAGCATTAACTTGTTTACCAGCCTCAAACGCTTCTCAAACGGATCACACGCGGCACGCACCGTTTTCTTCACATTTCATCCCAAATACTCTCAATAATCTTTTTGATCTGATCTAGGTTTATGATTTTATAAAAATTTAGTCTTCAAAGCATGTATGACCATACAAAGTAGTCTAATACGCCTAAACCTGGAGGCCTGGGTGGCCACTCATGTTTCGGATAAAAAACTGCCAAATTAGTCTGAAACTACGCTAGAATACCATTTGCCGAATGTGCTGGAGGTGCGTCTTGTTGGGACACATGATACTCATTCCCAAGCATCCTTTTTAACTTTAAGGCATTTTTTTCTCCAAAACCTTGGTTTTAAAGAAAAAAACGTTGATTTTAACGCTTTTATCTGTAAGTACTGAAGGTAGTTTACCTCGCTTACATACTGCATCCCACACCTGGGCCGATGGTGAGCTCTGGAACCTAGGCACATTTTTCTAGTTGCCCGGAACGTTATCTATCCTCGGTACCCATAATAGTTTATTTTGGACAAGTGGCGTCTGTTTAATCACATACAGATTCTGCTTATAAAAAATAACTCGTCACCTGCGTGCCGAGCAAGTATTTTGTTGGCACTTTACCTCTTTGTTTTTCTTAGACACTTCGGAAATTTCATGCACTTTGTGCTTGTATTTTATTAAAAGGAATATACTCTTCAGTTTAAATAAGAATTTGATGGCCTGTGATCCCTATATCTTTAGAACTGAGGTAAAATGTGAGTATTCGGACTTATTGGACACGGTGTACATGTTCGTTCTAAAAGTAGCTGATCAAGCATCGTCGGTTTGGAAAGCCTGCGGTAAAATTTTTGCTCATTACTATACATTAGTGTTTTTCAAAGTGTGGGTCGCGACCCCTAGGGGGGTCGCGGCACTTATCCTGGGGGGCCACGAAGTTTAGGTTTAAGAGAAACTTATGACAGGCTGATTTGATTTTTTCTAACTTAATGAAGTCAAAGTCTTGAAAAGTCAAATTCTTATTCCTTTTTTTTGTTTTTATATCTACCATTGTTGAAAATGTCAGCTCACATAAATATGAAGTAGCAAATGGGATCAAGCCATTATTTATTACCCAGAACGCACCAATTGAAATGGATATCAACTCCAATTTATAAGCAATCTATCAGGTGATAGTTCCAAAAACTTATTCAAAGAAGGATTCAAAATCCAACTTTTTGGACTTAACTCTCCACCATAACAGAAATATGGATTTCTACGTTCACGTTCATATTGTGTAAAGATGTTGTCCACAACTCTATTTTTGCTAGAAATCCGTTAACTTTATCTGCTGTAATTATGTTTTCGTCAAAGATATCGCGGCAAGATACTCGTTTGCTACTTTCAATAGCCAAACATAATCAGAAAATAAATCTGCAAATCCAGTTTTGTTATACTTGATATAGCTAATATTTAGCAAAGAAAGAGCTATGGGGGTCACGAAAAAATTAAGGTGTCATAAAGGGCCGTGAGACCATAAAGTTTGAAAACCACTGCTATACATATTCGATTTAAAGGGTTTTGAGATTTAGGAAATAAAACAACGCTTCATTAGATTTAATTTAATAGCATTATGTAATTATAATCTCAATGTAAGTGCAAGCAGTCTTATTTACAATAAACTTAAAAGCGGAAACAAATATATGCAGAAAGAAAAAAAAGAAGCTGTCAATACTGAATCCCCTAGGGTGGCTATGTATGAATAGCACAGAAAAGTATTAAAATAAAATTAAAACCGGCCAAAAGCGTGTCGGGCCACGCTCAGTGTAGGGTTCCGTAGTTTTCCGTATTTTTCTCAAAAACTAACCTATAAAGTTCAAAACAAATTTTCAAAGAAAGTCTTTGTAAAGTTCTACTTTTGTGATTTTTTTCATATTTTTAAACATATGGTTCAAAAGTTATAGCGATTATTTCCGAAAATATGAAAATTATCAAAAATCGATCTTAGTAAAACCTAATTCATTTTTAAATACCTATCTAACAATATATCACACGTTGGGGTTGAAATGAAAAAAAAAATATCTGCCCCCTCTTTACATGTAGGGGTACCCTAATAAAACATTTATTATTATTAACGACCTTCCACATATTTATAATGAGCCCAAACATGATGGGGTTATGATGAGGAGAATAGCAGTTCTGTTGACCACCTCCTGACTCCATCATGAGAACTTGGACCTCGTCTAGTTCGATGGTGCTCGTCAGCCCAAATCTAATGAGCCCGAACATGATGGGATTATGATGAGGAGAATAGCAGTTCTGTTGGCCACCTCCTGACTCCATCATGAGACCCTGGACCTAATCTAGTTCGATGGTGCTCGTCAGCCCAAATCTAATGAGCCCAAACATGATGGGGTTATGATGAGGAGAATAGCAGTTCTGTTGACCACCTCCTGACTCCATCATGAGACCTTGGACCTCATCTAGTTCGATGGTTCTCGTCAGCCCAAATCTAATGAGCCCGAACATGATGGGGTTATGATGAGGAGAATAGCAGTTCTGTTGGCCACCTCCTGACCCCGTCATAAGACCTTGGACCTCATCTAGTTCGGTGGTGCTCGTCATCCCAAATCTAATGAGCCCAAACATGATGGGGTTATGATGAGGAGAATAGCAGTTCTGTTGACCACCTCCTGACTCCATCATGAGACCCTGGACCTCATCTAGTTCGATGGTGCTCGTCAGCCCAAATCTAATGAGCCCAAACATGATGGGGTTATGATGAGGAGAATAGCAGTTCTGTTGACCACCTCCTGACTCCATCATGAGACCTTGGACCTCATCTAGTTCGATGGTGCTCGTCAGCCCAAATCTAATGAGCCCGAACATGATGGGGTTATGATGAGGAGAATAGCAGTTCTGTTGGCCACCTCCTGACCCCGTCATGAGACCTTGGACCTCATCTAGTTCGATGGTGCTCGTCAGCCCAAATCTAATGAGCCCAAACATGATGGGGTTATGATGAGGAGAATAGCAGTTCTGTTGACCACCTCCTGACTCCATCATGAGACCTTGGACCTCATCTAGATCGATGGTGCTCATCAGCCCAAATCTAATGAGCCCAAACATGGTGGAGTTATGATAAGTAGAATAGCAGTTCTGTTGAACATCTCCTGCCTGACTCCATCATCATGAGAACCAGAACCTCATCCTGGTCCCAAAATATAATAATAATTCAAACTCTCAACAAACTTCACGTATAACTTAAAATCCAAAATGATAAAAAGCATATGAAAAGCATGTCGAATGCTAAAATTGCATAAGGTGTAAAAAGGATCAAGATTTGTTTAGTCGCAGTTTACGGCACTTCTCGGAACTATCGAGCTGCTTACGAAAGCTAGGTGCGCCGGACGATCAAACGCAGGTCCGTTGTCTTCGAGCGCTCGGCGCAGACTGAGCGGGCTCGCGTTAGCACAGTGTCTTTTATTCGAATTTTAGGTGTTTTAAAAACATATCTATCGACAGAAAGGTATGTCTTATATGTATGATTTTTTTCTTATAGGTCAATAAGAAGTTCTAGTTTAGGATAATATTATTTAAGAGTTACAAAAAATGCAGGAATCGCAGGAAAAATACATAATGTAAACCTCTTTTTATCGAAAAAATGGGGAGGATACGGAAGGTTATTTATCCACCATTTCAAGTAAATCTTAAAATGTCAAAGTATTAGCTAACTCGTACAGGATATAACAAATAGGATTGTGATCATTTATTACCCCAAATAACATTTTTAACAGCACAATCACGATTCTAAACGAGCTATCCCACTATGAAAATTGAAAACGTCTTCCGAAAAAACTGATTTTTCGGAAGTATAAAAAGATATATTTTAAAGTAGTACCAATTGACTTTCTAGCTTAAGATATGTACTTTTAGGAACATTATCATTTTTTTAATAATCATTTATAGTTTCTTTATAATTTTGAATGAAAAAGGTTCTATTTTGCAAAAAACGCTCGTCTTTAGGAATAAGGCCTCTTAAGTACACAGCAAAAAGGAGTGTACAAGTTCCAAGGAGGGTTCGGGTTGCCGACGACTCAAAGGACAATAAACGGAACAAGTTAATTCCGTAAGTCCTCCCGTCATCAGCACACCGCACCCTCGTTGAGCTCTGGCAGCCTTACTCACCGACAGGAACACAACTCTATGAGTAGGGTCTAGTGCTATTTGGCTGCGGTCTTCTATAAGGCGGAGGTACTACCCCAGTTGGGCTCTGCTCTAGATTCGAGCGAGACGATATCCGCCGTGCTGTGCCCTACCACACAAAGCGGAATATCATTCGCTATGCCCTTCCTCCTACTGAACATAATTTCTATTTAATAAGTCAAAGAGAAAGATATTAAGTAAATGAATTGACTGTGACGTCACTCCTCAGTATTTCATATTAATTCCATATTAGCAAATCGTTTTGACAGTTCTTAAAAAGAAGCTGATTTGACTAGTAGGAAACTAGCCTATTGTCTTATAATTAGTCTAATTCCCACAGACAATTTGAATTTCGCGCCATTTTTTAGTCTATAAATAATAAAACATAAAACTCTAGTGGCCACAGCTTTAACCCTTAAATGCATGATTTTTTTCTTTTAACTAGAAATTAATAATGTGATAGACAATGGTTTTCTGACTCTAGGAAAAATAATAAAAAAATATTTAACATCGATTTTAATACTAAATCAGTGTTAGAAGTAAAATAGGCTAAATCTTACTTATATAATTATATAATTACTAGTAAAATTTATAGGAAAACTTTTACTACTATTAAAAAGGTACACTATTTGAGAAACCCCTATGATAAAATGATTAAACATAAAATAGTTACTAACTCTGAAAAAATCTGCCTGAATCATGTACTAAAAATCACCATCATCCAGTTTTTTCACACTTTTCCGCCATTTTTTCTTAAATGGTTGGAAATAATGTTTTTATTTAGTAATTGAGATGTAGGATCTAAGAAAAATAAATAAAAAAGTCCAGCTTATATTTTGGCTATAAACTAGCCAAAATATACATACATACATACATTGTAGCCAAATGGCAACAATATGCATTTAAGGGTTAAAGCAAGCTTCCAACCATCTGCCCATTGTTTCCTTCGCTGTCTGTCTCACTAGCAATAATCTATCAACTTTATTCACCAAGTAAAAAGGTGGACTTTAGTATGTACAGTACAGATTAATGCAAATAATCAGGCTTTGTATTGTACACACATCCTGGCACATAAATTATCATATTAACCACATATTTCTCATTTAATATGTTACTCATACTAATATAAAGTTAAAGGAATAATAGACTTTAAAGCTTTGGCAATAAGGGCTTAGAGACACCTGTTGTGTTATGTAATGGTATATGAATGAATGCATTCATGGCAAATGCAGGAAAATATAAATAACTAGGTAATCAAGAAACTGGTATAAGAACTGATATATGTCAATAGTATAAACGATTATAGACCTAAATGTCTATGGGAAAAGGTTTACATTTGTAAGCATGCATGAATACTTAGTCCCATATATGGTACAGTTTTTTTTTAATGATGTATGATAGGTTATTACTCACATTTTGATCCCAAGTGGATTTCATTCATAGCACCATTAAATTGAGCGACTAGAAGTTCTGAAAATAAAATAATCACTAATTAGTGTTTTGTTCATGTCAAGCTATGCTTAGTTTGTAAAAATGGCAGAATGTACTCATATGAAACTTTAAAAAAGAAAAACAAATACTGACACAATAGGATTTATTAATATTAATTTTGATTAAAAATTTGCTTGCTTGCTAAAATAAGAATTAAGTAATTAAATAAACTAAAAAACAAGGGCTTTTTCTGGTGACATTTGGAAAAGTTTTCAAAATAGGTATAGAAATTAGATTGCTACCTTTTTGGAATATTGGTAAGCCTAGCACAGGGACATCAGTCTTCTCTGTCTTGTCTGCCTTTTTGCTTGAGTCTACTAGCAACATATCTTCACCCAAGTCTTCCACATAATACCTCCTAGGCTTAGACTCATCCACACTGACCTCCATCCGAGGTTCCCTCTCTGGTTTATAACTCCTCACTGAGGTTAAAGCACTCTGCTGAATGGTATCCTGGTGATCCTTCACACTTTGATACAAAAACTGGTCTCTCATCGAATCCAGTTGTCTTCTCATCGAAATCATCTCATTCCAGTAGTAAAAAGCTATGGAACTACTTATCACCATACACAGTACACTCAACAAAAAGTTCAGTATGAATAGCAACTTTATTTTCTTGGAAGACGCTATCGATAGTGTCGTGTTTATATGTACGCCGACCTCCGCAGGTTTTTCTAAAAAATAAATAAAGCTTTAGACTAGCGCGAAAAAATAGAATGGAATATGTTTTCCGTGCTTTGGTATTTGACAATCACCTGTGTTGAGATGAATGACAGTCCCGTCGGATTTCGCTTTATTATTTATGCCAGAATTCAGAAATATGTTTGCCGCACCTGCTGACGCCGAATTCAAGGGTACACCCTCGATATTCACTTTCCTCTCGTCGAACATTATAAATATCGTAGTACGCCGTACTACAACTTACGATGACCGGCGTGGGTGCAGCGTCCTAAACAAAGGAAGTCAAGTTAAAAAAGTTTCGCACAGCGCCGATAACCGCGAGGTCGCACAATCAAAACAAAAAACATACATACCGTTACTATCAACCACTGTTTATTCCATTAGATCCTTGTTTGTTTGTTCACTTAAACTGTACTTAAAGTCTCTTCGTGTTTAATAAAAACCAGTCCGGTACAACCACTGAATTAAATAAAAACAAAATAAAACAAAAAGTTCTGGGCATCACACGGGCGGCGGTCCGCAGGGCGAGTTCGACTGTGGCTGTCAAGTCAATGGCGCGGGAGATGGCTACTGTTCGCGCGCCAAATTCAAACTGAGAACTAAACGAATGAACGGAATGGCAGCGGGGCGAGGAATGCGGCCGAGATAGTAGCTTTCGACTACGCTGAACGCTTGATAACCAAACAATACAAATAAACTACCGCGTATCCCCTTTTAACTGTTGTTGCTCGTAATAATTTTGCGTATCGGCAAAATTTGCAAGGCTGTAGTTTTCTAACAAACCCTGGACTACATAAATGTAGATTAATTGATTCATCACACACATGACGCATTGTTTACCTATTTGCATAGGATTTGCTTAATCTGCCCAGTGCTCATTATACAAAGAACAACATTATTTACATTTGTAATGCCTTACAAAGTTTGTTTAGGTCTTGATACATTAAGATAATGGCTAGGACAAGTCTAGAACAATTAACATTGTTACGTACTGGTGGCAATACATGTACAAAGTAGCAAGTTTAAATTCCACGAGGGAATGTGAGCAGTACGGTTTTACGCTTATTACCTGGTCTTTGTGTACGCCCCTTATCGCTCCCTGGCAGGTAAATACGGTACGGTCGCAGCTTAAAAAGTTGCTACACTTTTACCACTTTGTCATTTTATGAGCCGTGGGGTTTTTCGCAATTTATTACTTAGAGCGACAAAATCACCTAAGCCTTTTCTCAGTAAATTAGGTACCCCTTGTCAAAAATTGTAGACGGTAGGTAATACATATTTGAAAAAACCTAAAGTACCTAAACTTACTGCACAGGTACAAGGTAGTACTGGTGGATCTGACGGCTACGTCCGACGATCAATCCAGCCAGACGCAGCAGGTCAAATCCCGGCTACAGTCCGCTGCTGAAAGTGTAAAGTGTGTGTATGTGTAGATAACATGCTAAGTGAACAGTAGGTGTTGGGTCGGTACACCACTCTTTGGTCGGTTTGGTGACTATAGATAGTCCAAGCCTTCTAAAGCTTGATGTCCACTATGCTCGCCGAGTCTCATTGTTTCGCCTTCTGCATTTCTTATGAAAGTGCGTCCATTAGCGACGCGTCGAAACGCATTCAAATGTATGAGAACTCGATTCGACACGGCTCGATTCCACCCAAGCGGACGCCAGGCATAAAAGTTCATGAGAGGGAGGGCTGTGTCCAGCAGTAGAGCGTATAATTTATAGCCTGAATTATTAACAATGTTTCTAAAAAAACATTCCATCCTCCTTGCGTTATCCCGGCATTTTCCACGGCTCTTGAGGGCCTGGGGTACGCTTTGACAACTAATCCCAAGATTTAGCGTAGGCACTAGTTCTACGAAAGCGACTGCCATATATCTGACCTTCCAACCCGAAGGGTAACTAGACCTTATTGGAATTAGTCCGGTTTTCTCCTCACGATGTTTTCCTTCACCGAAAAGCGACTGGCAAATATCAAATGACATTTCGCACATAACTTCCGAAAAACTCATTGGTGCGAGCCGGGGTTCGAACCCGCGACGCGACCTCCGGAACGAAAGTTGCACGCACTTACCGCTAGGCTACCATCAGCGCTACCTGTAAAAAACATTGAAAGACTATAATAGTATCAACATATGCACCTGTCCTCGAGCCTGTCCCTCAATCTGCACAGATTCGGAAGCGGCTGATGTATGCAATGCACGTTGCATTGAAGTGCACAGCTGCAAGCCATCCGCGGGCAGACTAGGACCAATTTAGAAAACTATTCCAATGGGCCTGTGGCCCGAGCTAAACTGGGAGGCATGTTCACATCGCGGCTTATTACAGTAACAGGGTTTACAGGATATACCTAGCTACTTATACTATACTAGTTATATGGGAGGGATACAAACTTAAACCTTTGTTTCTTCCGTACTGCGACTAAGCATTGAGACCCGAAGACCTGTGTGTACACAAAATAGGACGATTTGCGTAGGAACGACGACCGATTATGGTTATATGGGAGAAATCATGTATTAGGCAATCATGCTTGTTCATTCTTTTAATGAAGGGAATGTGTAGGTTTCTAAATCACCTACTCAGACACCTATTTATATTAAACCAATTCAATTAAAAGAAAAAGAAAAAAAGTGACTCACTTCTGATTCACGCAATGCATTTGAAACTACCGCATGTGCAACCGATGAAAATATTTGGTCGAGTTGTCATTTCTTGTTTATAGTAATCCGAGATACAAAAGAATTTTACAGCTGTTTTGAGCACTTATTGCGTGAATTGCATCTATCTCGTATGACAGTAATGTTGTAAACCAAACGTATGAGTCAAGGAGGTTCACAATAAACAGAAGTTTGTGATGTAGACCATTCGATTTCATGAATATAGTTCAATAATATCTCCACTACTAGCCTTTTAAATTATACTAACAGAACCGAAAACGAGTGGTCATTACCATGTCATTACCATTCAATTTAAAATTACTAGCCTTATTTTTTCAAAAATAGAATTTCATCGTTTTCCAGACACTTTCCAAAGGCGAAATTGTGCGTTCGAAATTCAAAAATCTGTCCTTGGTCCCTCCTAAGTAAGGACCTTTCGTCATTGTGTTCCTTTCTGACATCTGGCCGGTGCACATGAAAATGCCGTTTTCCGACTTTGTCCGAAAAAAAAAAAACAGTTCACACACATCTCGTACATAAAAATAAAAAAAGTATTTCCGGTTGTCTATGACCTGCTCTTGACCGACATTCTTCTTATCAACGCATTAATGAATCAACTCATAAATAGAACATGATCCACCATCATTACGAGTAATTAGTTGACACCTTACCGGACACAATCTCGTAGGGAACTTAATACAGGTACAAAAAGGCTTACCTTATAAGTGAATTAAGTGAAATCTTGACGTTCTTTTATGAAAACAATGGGTACATATTAAATGAGTAAGTAACATTCATAATGCTGAAGAATTCTTGATACAATACATTGCTACTTGCTAACAGATCGCAAGAAGGCAACGACTAATACGACACATATTTAACGCGGAACTTTTTTGAATTTAACGTTCTAAATTCAAAAACTTGACACTACGCTTGAGCTACTTGCGTGACCTTGAAATGATCGTAATAATATTTAATTGGAATGTATCTTTTGGGTCATTGTCAGCATTGTTTTTCTTTCTTCGGCTATTAGTAGTAAACGTGATTGGCAGTTGGCACGTGAGTGTTATTGAGAGTAAACTCGCAGAAACTCGACACCTACATCTGATTGGGTCAGATATGCTAGCAGTTTTCAAGAAATAGATTGATAGTCTATAAATCTCATTAAAATTGGTCCAGTAGGTAGTACATTACAGTCCATATGTATATATACCTGCTGGAGTAGACTTTGATAGTTTTACTACTGACAATTGGTGTGGGTGGATTATAATTAGTCTCAAATTTTAATCACTCACTCACTGTTTTTTGACAACTTTTAAGAGCTATCCCACAGGGCTTTTTAGCGTCGACGCCTAGATTATTATTCGAATTCGATTGATTAAGGTGTATTTATTTATGTATTTTGTATATATGTAAGTATGTGTGTTTGTGTTGGTTTTCTCTATATTTTTTATTGTTCTTGCACTGCCTGTTAACTTTTGTTTCTGTTCCGTTTTTCCAGCTACCCTAAGGTTGTCTGGAAGAGATCGCATGTTAGCGATAAGACCGCCTGTTGTTACCTAGTTATACTCTCACTCAACATTCTGTATATTTATAACATGTAAAATGGTGCAATAAAGAATATTTACTTACTTACTTACTTAAGGTGAACATATTTTTGATGTAGAGCAAAATATCTGTAATGGTCAAACTCTGCTATTTGATGACTAATTGATATTACATAATACAGATCAAACCATATTTAATGCTTACTCTAAAAAATCGATAAAATATGATGTATATGATGTGTTGACATGATTGACATGATTCTATTGTTAAAATGCGTTTTTTACGACAATGATTTTGTCTATGTGACTCATAATGAGTAGGTAGATACCTAATATAGCACCTATTGATTAATCATAAAAAAAAACATCATAATTTATTTGGAAACTAAAATTTTTATGCCTAAGTAAGTATAATAGTAAGTTGACCGCAATGATCAGTTGAATCAAAACATAGTTATGAATTATGATATAATCAGCTAGGTATGCAGTTTGTAAATCTCTGCTGAGAATTGAAATCTTAGTGCGTGTATTTTTATGTCCCGAGTAATTAATAGGCTTTAGAAAATAAGTTTTTTTTTAATGATTCACATCGCGAAAGTTGAACAAACGCAATATTTAAAAGTACGCACACCCGGCATTTGCAGAATACCAGCAGAAGTACCTGGCTAATGGCTTTGTCTTAGTCATGTGTGTCAATGACCTTATTTTTGGTACAGTCAACAACACAGCTGTGTATACAGACAAAGTGCCAAAAATATGTATACATACACACCTTTATGTACAGGTAATAAAGTTCTGTATACCTATTTTTGGCACTTTGTCTGTATACACAGCTGTGTTGTTGACTGTACAGGCGGCCTCTCGTGACGCATCCGATGTCTCTTGTGTGAAGGTACAGTTATGGTGTCTTATTGAGTTACCTATTGTACCTCGGTGTTGGTCGTCTGTAAATTCTGTAATATACAGCTCAGCTTGGCGAAGAAGAGTAGAAATTGAAATATTGCAACTTCGTAATGTCTTTTTTAGGGTTCCGTAGCCAACTAGGAACCCTTATAGTTTCGCCATGTCTGTCTGTCCGTCCGTCCGTCCGTCCGTCCGCGGATAATCTCAGTAACCGTAAGCACTAGAAAGCTGAAATTTGGTACCAATATGTATATCAATGACGCCAACAAAGTGCAAAAATAAAAAATGGAAAAAAATGTTTTATTAGGGTACCCCCCCTACATGTAAAGTGGGGGCTGATTTTTTTTTTTCATTTCAACCCCAACGTGTGATATATTGTTGGATAGGTATTTAAAAATGAATAAGGGTTTACTAAGATCGTTTTTTGATAATATTAATATCTTCGGAAATAATCGCTCCTAAATGAAAAAAAGTGCGTCCCCCCCCCCTCTAACTTTTGAACCATATGTTTAAAAAATATGAAAAAAAACTCACAAAAGTAGAACTTTATAAAAGACTTTCTAGGAAAATTGTTTTGAACTTGATAGGTTCAGTAGTTTTGAGAAAATACGAAAATTGTTTTGAACTTGACTACGGAACCCTACACTGAGCGTGGCCCGACACGCTCTTGGCCGGTTTTTTTTAAATTATAAATGGGCTTACTCTTAGCCACAGACTATAGCCAAAGGCAAAGACGTGGCCTACGATGGAGTAAGCTCGCCCAGAAGATGCCTGTTCACTCTTGATTTGAAGGAATGAAATGTCGTCCTGTCCGTTTTCATATACCTATAAAGTATGTCAAGCCATTACCGTCACCTGCACGGAAATGGTCGCAAGTAGAAATAAAATATCAGGCCGTCCCTATCGCACTTACAAATAGTGCGATAGGGACGGCCTCTATTTTATCGTCTATCGCGCGACCATGCTTCCTGTGCAGGAAAAAGCGGCAAGTCTATGGCGGCAAATAAAAAAAAAAGGCGCGAATGTCTATTTGTAACTGCCTTCCTAGTCTTCGTTGCCAGACTGTACCTACTTTGGTAAAGTATCAGACATTCAAATTGTAAGGCACTGCCCTTTTTGTTGATTGTAATTATTAGTATCTTTGTCGTGAGAAAATAAAGATTTATTTCCTTAGGAACAAAGTGTTGTAAGTACCTACGGTCACTTAAACTAAAAACTAGTTGATTTTTTTAAATTAATTCATGACAATCATGACATACGTTGCTCCAGACTTCCAGAAAGCTTCTTTGGAAATGTTTCAGTGACAAAAAAATATCCATACTTAATATTATAAATGGGAAAGTGAGTGCGTCTGTTTGTTTGTCCGTCTTTCACGGCAAAACGGAGCGACGAATTGACGTGATTTTTTAGCTAGAGATAGTTGAAGGGATGGAGAGTGACATAGGCTACTTTTTGTCTCTTTCTAAGGCGAGCGAAGCGGCGGGCAAAAGCTAGTTAAATTAATTTTGTTTATACATAGGTATCAGTGGCGGCTGGTGAAAATTTCTGCTAGGCAAAGTCAAGTTTCTGCTGCTTTCATTTCTGCAAAAATGAACCTACCTTAACTTAACATTAGGTACTTTACTAGTAATCAATTTTAGGCAAGCCGGTGGGAATCGGCTTGTATGGACCAGCCGCTGCTGATAGGTATAGTCTGATTAGTAACAATTCTCCCAAGTAGTAAAAACAATTAACCCTTTTTTCCAACCCGTCATACAAATTAATTAAATAGGCAAAAAAATGCTTATTAGAGTTCCGTTAAGGATTCTAACAATGAGTGTCAAATCTAGCACATTGTGGTAAGGTCATTCTCCTTTTAGCGGTTATCCTGAACTGGGTTGACCGTTAGCGAGGTTCGATTTTCGAATGTGGAACGGCGAAAGCGGATTCTGAGAAAAAGTGGATGCTGATTTTTTTATGGTTATTTTATGTTACGCAATTTTTGTCTATGATGTTAGAAACACTCACGTTTGGTGTATCGTTAATGTTACATTGTTAAGTTAAGATAATTGAAATTCTAGAGTTGGGGCCGTCCACATATTACGTCACGCAAAATTTCAAATCACGCTTTTTGTATCCCTTTAATATGGATTGTCACATTTAGTATGACCCCCCCCCACGGAGAAACCAAAAAATAATAAACCTTTGAATTCAGATTTCTTATCGTAGCTATAACGCACCTAATTTGGATGCCGCCGTTCCATCAAATTAACATGCCTCTATATGTCATTTGTAATGTCTAAGCCAATTTCATCAGCAACGATTTCGACAAACATCAAAAACGAGATTGGCTTGGTTGGTATCGTCACTACTTTTAAAAAATCTCGTAGCTCATGCTTCTCCTCAAAGTTAAAACGCAGTAAGTCTATATGCATTCCATACATACTTACTACAATTTTCTTTTCATTGACATTGGCGAAGATACAAGTTTTTTAAAAAGTAGTGACGATATTTTTTAAATATAAGTAGGTAATATTTTCACCACCCCCTTTCCTCCCTTGAATTGAAATATCACAATTTCCTTGATAAAAGTGGCACTGGATCTTGTGCAGTTTCATATTTTCTGCCTACCCATTTTGGGAGTACAGCTGTTTATGTAAGTTGTAAGTATGTATTAAGAATCATACAATATATCTGTATAACGAAAACTAGAATAGAAATTGTTAGCGTCTCCAGACGTTACCTATTCATGATACGTTTCGCTGATTTACAAAATAATCTCATATTCTACAAATATTTACGTAAATAACTATGTTTTGTTGTCGAACCGGCCCTGAACTTGTTTATGTAAGAAATATACTAAAAGAAACTTTATTAAATTCCAAAATATCACAAACTCCACAGAAAACTCTTAATAAAAGGGTCTTTATTAATTATGAATAATAAGGGCTTTTATTCAATGCTGTATATTTAAGTAAATAAATACAGAATTAGTGAAATAGCACAGTTATTTGTTTACATAGAATAGAGCTGCCTAATAAATATCCTAGAAATTTGAATTACCTCATTGACATTTATCATTTAAATTGTCAGCGTTTTTCGTAGGGCTCGGCATAGACTATAGAAGATTATGGAAACATCATTCATCAGTAGTTTCCAGCAAAACATTGACGTTACCAACATCGTGTACCTAGTGGATATTTTCTACCCGGTAAACCGTTTGCTGTAAGGTACAGCGGGGCAAATCTCGACAGGGGGGGCAATTGTAACTGATCTATTTTTTCCACTATTACACCGTGATGTTGAGTTCTACCTCTGCGGGGGACACTCTATTCAATAATGCAAACATTGTAAAACATGGAAAAAATGGACCAGTTATATTTGCCCCCCCAGTCAAGATTTATTAAATTATTATTATTAAATTGTTTATTTCGGATAACATGATCCATACATTACAATTACAATTACAATATTTACATTAAAAAACTAAAAACAAATTTCTTAATCCTAACATACTTAAAAACACACATCATCAAATCATAAAATTCATAACATATAAACTAAAACATCACTTACTACATATAAATTCTTAAGGAACAAAATACAATTTGTGCACTTTATCGTCACATGGTTATTTAATCATATGATTTGAATTTCTCATTTATTTGATTTAAGAGCTTATAATTATTGGATTTACCAAAAAACCAAAAGCCAAAACAATTCAAAATCAGCAAATACATGCAAGCACTTAAAAACTAGATCTAACCTAATTACACACACACAAAAACATACACAGATACATAATTAAACCTAACCTAGCAAGCCCCCCCGTGAGCCTCCCGATGCAAAGGTACCCATAACGCTTGCCGCATTACCGCGTTGAACCGCGATGGATAACCTTTGCATCAGGAAGGTCCCAGAGCGAGGATCCAGACCCCTCTCCCTCAAGCGTCTTCCCACCTCCCCGAAAAACACTTTGGCCTCCGCACACCAGCAACCGGTAGTTTCCACTGCAAGCGGGATAAACAAATAGTTCGCAAGGATCGCGTACTTCTCCCGCTTGCGAGCTGCAGCTAACTCAGCCGCCGCCCGCATATAAATTAAAAAGAAATAAAATCAAATAAAAATTAAAACATGATAAACTACTTAAAATAAAAATAATATATTTTAATACTATGATTTGCCCCGCTGTACCTTATTTTAACAATTTATAATTACAAGGGGTAAAGTTTCGGAACCTAGTTTTTTGATACTGTCCTCCAAAAAACGGAGTGTAGGGTTGCAGGTATCCATGGGTGACAAATTTGCTTCCTCCCATAAAAGAACACAGGAATACCATCGCTACTGACAGGTGCTACCCGCTAGCTAGACAATTATATCTGTGAACTGAAAGCTGACAGACACATATAATACATACATATCTAATTTACCAACTTCATCATTTTGTCGCGTCTACGCTTATTATGACACTTAATTATATTATGTAACATCTCACGCATAAACTAATATAATAAATCAGCATATTTACCATTTACTACAGTCGTCTGATTCGAGTAATAGGATACATTATTGTTTACATATAGTAACCTACAATCCAATTGGGACACCTTGCAGCGCAGAAGCATTTTTTTTAAACTGGGTTGGTCTCAGGCCGATGGCAAGGTGTTTGTACCAGTTCTCATGAGTACTAGGTATAGAGTATAGAGGTTATTTTTACTTTGGTTGCATATTTCTTTGTGGTGTTTGTGTACCCGCCAATTCATAAAGAAAACAATAAATAAATTAGTAAATACAGTTTGACAGTTTTGACACCGATTGACTAAGTCTATCCTACTATGTACTTATATCTTATACTTTTAAACGAGCAATTCTTGTATATTTATTTATTTATATATACCGACGATCTCGGAAACCGCTCTAACGATTTCGCTAAAATTTGTTATGTAGGGGGTTTTCGGGGCGCTGAAAAAATCGATCTAGCGTAGCCTTAGATTCATTTGGA
The DNA here is from genome assembly GCF_023078275.1 of Leguminivora glycinivorella. NCBI lineage: Eukaryota > Metazoa > Arthropoda > Insecta > Lepidoptera > Tortricidae > Leguminivora > Leguminivora glycinivorella. The sequence continues at coordinate 1,922,738 of NC_062974.1, read as the reverse complement.
AAACGCGAATTTTCGAGTTTTCATTGAGTTTTATTATTTTAAATTTGTAAACGTAAAATATGGTCGTTAATTTCGCCGCGCGCGCATCGATTCCGCTTAGCTCAGTCGTACGAGGTCGGTCTAAAATGTACGCAGATAGATCGTAGGTGTCAGGCTTTCGAATCCCGGCCAGAAATTAAGTTTTTGTTTTTCGTCTTTTTTTTTGTTTTTGTATTTATAAGAGTTCTTTTTTATCTAAAGACGTGATATATTAAAATGGAACCGAGCGAAGCTCGATCGCCTAGATGTTTAGTACTTTATACTATACTATGATACTACTCCGTTTAGTGCACTACTAGGTGTAGTACCTACTCGTAATACTAGGTGGGGTAAGGCAAAGGGGCATTTTAACTTTTTTATTCTTGTATGTGTGAACGTAACGAACTTGCATTTTTAAACCCCGACGCAAAAACGACGAGGTGTTATAAGTTTGACGTGTCTGTCAGTATGTGTGTCTGTCTGTGGCATCGTAGCTCCCGAACGCATGAACCGATTTAGATTTAGTTTTTTTTTGTTTGAAAGCTGAGTTAGTCGGGACTGTCGGGAGTGTTCTTAGCCATGTTTCATGAAAATCGGTCCACTATGTCAGGGGTTTCAAATTTTTCAATCAATCAATCAATCAATTATTTATTCGTGATAACTACAAAATACACAAGTAAGAAAACAGAAACAGCAAATAAAAGAAATTAAACATATAAGTTACCACGAAATGGTCCCGATTCAGCATAAAATGCTAACCCAAGGGTCAGCGCTGGTCTTCCGTCGGGACCATTTTGTTGGTCACGTCATTCTATTTCATTCATTCATCATCATTCATCGGTCATTTTATTTTTGTGGTTAGGTTAGTTTTATTTCTGTTTTTGTTCACAGCATCCGGGCTTTTTATTAGGTGAGGTAGGACTGATAATTGTATTTCTAAATATAACGGACACTGATATGAGTCAATTCACTCTCACTGAAAGAAAGCTAAACCGGTCTATGTTTTGATTATGCTTTGTGACACATGTGTATAAGGTTACGGTAATTGCTTACTATTAGGCAAGCCGTTTACCTTACTTTGCTATAGTGTACATTAAAACATAACATAAAACATATTTATTCAACTTTACAAATTCATATTCATACACGCAATATTAAATTAAAGAACTATACACAGTGAATTTGAAAAGCAAACTTTTGTGCCTTACCAACATTATATTGCATACCTACTATATATAGGTAGGTATATAGAACAAAATATACTTAGAGTACATATCTAAAGTCATAATTAAATAAATAAATAAACATTACAGGACGATCTTACACAGATTCACTGAGTCCCACGGTAAGCTCAAGAAGGCTTGTGTTGTGGGTACTCAGGCAACGATATATATTATATACAAATTACATAGAAAACATCCATGACTCAGGAACAAATATCTGTGCTCATCACACAAATGTCCTTACCGGGATTCGAACCCGGGACTGCGGCTTATCAGGCAGGGTCACTTAACCACTATAACCACTTATAGGCCAGACCGGTCGTCAAATAATAAAATAATAATTATGGAATAATATAATTTAGGTTTTTTTGATCAGGTTCTAGGTTCTAGGTTCAGGTTCAGTTCGCCTTTGTACAAATGATGTGTGTGTTCTTTTTTTCTTTAAGTACTGTGTGTGTTCTTATCTTTGTACAATAAAGTGTATTACTACTACTACTAGACTAGATATGTCAAATTCGCAATAACAATAATTAAAGTAAACAATACATGTTATAAAGTAAATGCCTATTATTTATATATACGCAATACTTTATTACATACCTATTGTAAATGTAGGTTGGTTTAGTTGTCATTGCTAGACTATTTCGATTCCGAGTAAAAGCTGTGATTGTCGTAATATGATACCTTGCAGAGTATTAAAATCACATAATAATATTGTGTTTTAGTGAAAATCTCGTGAGTAATTTTTGTTTTATTTAAAAGTCTCCATGAAAAATAAGATCCAGAACGCGAGGACAATCACCAAGTGCGTAATACAAGTGCGTAAAGGAAGTCGTGTCGATTTAAAACACTCCCTTCGGTCGTGTTTTAATTTATCGCCACTCGTTTCGAATTTCCTTTTCGCACGTGTGTCGTACAACGTTTTTCAGTACATATGGCCCTCCGAAGCTTCCCTTTTTACGCACTTGTATCGTAATGTACTATTTTCTAAGGTAGGTATATTTTATGTTTTTCCTACTTAGTCAAAATCACGAGCCCTTTCGACCTAGGGCAAAAAACAAGAGACAAAAAAATGGTCCTAAAATTTTCTATTATTTTGCATACTTTCCACTTTGTAACCGCGGTACAAAGTGTTTGAAAAATGGTAAAGAAGTAGAAAAATTATATTTGGGACGCTTTTTTTTACCTAGTACGAGCGAAAGGGCTCGTGATTCTGAGTAGGAAAAACATAAAATTTACCTATTTTAGAAAAAAAAGTTTTTGAATCTTTTTTCTCGAAAATGCCCGTTAGCTTTAAGTCCGTTTTCACATTATCCGATCCGATATCGGATGTCGGAAGGATTTTGTCAATGGAAAAAATCCAAGATGGCTCTGTAATGTATGGGATATCGGGCCGACATCCGATATCGGATTGGATGAAGTGAAAACGCACTAGCTAAGGGTGTTTGAATTTTAAAGTGTCTTATATTTCTATATTTCATTTTCAAAACTAAATTAACTTCATATAGAACATACGGTTCCTCTTGATCCGCTAAAATTAACGTTGATAAATTAATTTTACAACATTTGATGTTAACAATTTCAAGCCTTTGTTTTCATTTCTACTCGTGCTCGTGCATTGACTTATATATTACTTCGTAAGGACGTGGCACCAAAAATAGTAGCACTAGCACACTAGCATAGGTAGTGATATCATCTCAAGACCACCAAACCACCTAAAACAAAGTAACGGACGGCCAGCCACCAGCCGGTCGACCCAAGAACGCTGTGTGTGTGTGTGTGTGTGTGTGTGTGTGTGTGTGTTTTTTAGGGTTCCGTAGTCAACTAGGAACCCTTATAGTTTCGCCATGTCTGTCTGTCCGTCCGTCCGTCCGTCCGTCCGTCCGTCCGTCCGTCCATCCGTCCGTCCGCGGATAATCTCAGTAACCGTAAGCACTAGAAAGCTGAAATTTGGTACCGATATGTATATCAATCACGCCAACAAAGTGCAAAAATAAAAAATAGAAAAAAATGTTTTATTAGGGTACCCCCCCTACATGCAAAGTGGGGGCTGATATTTTTTTTCATTCCAACCCCAACGTGTGATATATTGTTGGATAGGTATTTCAAAATGAATAAGGGTTTACTAAGATCGTTTTTTAATAATATTAATATTTTCGGAAATAATCGCTCCTAAAGGAAAAAAAAGTGCGTTCCCCCCCTCTAACTTTTGAACCATATGTTTAAAAAATATGAAAAAAATCACGAAAGTAGAACTTTATAAAGACTTTCTAGGAAAATTATTTTGAACTTGATAGGGTCAGTAGTTTTTGAGAAAAATACGGAAAACTACGGAACCCTACACTGAGCGTGGCCCGACACGCTCTTGGCCGGTTTTTTTTAATACTAAGTCGGTGGCAAACTAGCATACGGTCCGCCTGATGGAAAGCGGCCACCGTCGCCTATGGACGCCTGCAACTCAAGGAGTGTCATGTGCGCGTTGCCAACCCATTAGAAACTTGTACAAGTTCTAAGGAGGGTTTGGGTTGCCGACGACTCAATGGACGGAACAAATTAGTTCCGTAGGTACTTCCATCACCAGCACACCGCACCCTCGTTGAGCTCTGGCAGCCTTACTCACCGGCAGGAACACAACACTATGAGTATAGGGTCTAGTGCTATTTGGCTGTGGTCTTCTGTAAGGCGGAGGTACTTCCCCAGTTGGGCTCTGCTCTAGATTCGAGCGAGATGTTATCCGCTGTGCTGTGCCCTACCACACAAAGCGGAATATCATTCACTATGGCCTACCTCCTACAAAAAGTGTGTGTGTATCCATACTAATATTCTAAATGGGAAAGTGAGTTTGTCTCTTTGTTTGTCCGTCTCTCACGGCAAAACGGAGCGACGAATTGACGTGATTTTTAAGTGGATGATTGTAGTTGAAGGGATGGGGAGTGACATGGGGTAGGTACTTTTTGTCTCTTTCTAACGCGAGCGAAGCCGCGGGCAAAATAAATTAAAAATTGATTGAAAGCGTATAACATGCTGATTAAGATTTATTATATGTGAAAAGTATAGTTTTGTTAGTTATTTTTTAATTAACAATAATGCAAAAAATACGTTTTTTTACTCTCTTTTTTGATTTTTGTGACTCAAAAAGGCAATGAAAACGGCCACTTAGCTAAAAAATATGTTATATAAATCATTTAACTACATTATTAAGCTATCTGTTGCTTTTTGAATTTCTACGATCGGATAATAAATGAGCAAACTACAACCACATACCTGTAGGCGGGGAGTACCGCTTGACACGCGTTCCCATACATTCGGCGTCTACCAAATTACACCTCGCGCAAAATTCGTTTCAAGCAGATATACCTCTAATCTTATTCATCGTAACCTATCAATATTGATATCATTTGAAAGCACAATTAAAGTACTTTAAAAAACAATGTCAATCATTTTTTTAAAATCAATAATCGCCAGTCTGTGGTGGTTACAAAGGAAAAAGTGGGTATGCAATTTGACTGGTTTCCTAGGTTTGATACCCTAGACGAGTTTAAAAGGGGAGGTAAAGGTGACATATGGGTTTTTCTCTGGCCTAAAAGCTACACAGAGGGTCAGGGGAGAAAAAACTAGGGTTTAAGTTTAGTTTTAAGTTATTTTTTCCTTTATTTGTTGATTTTATTGTGTTAAATTTTTTTGTAATTTTATCAAGGATACACGTTGGTTTCTTTTGCTAAAAGTTGCCTTTTTTATGAGAAATGTTATGAATTTTATGGCTTTTTCCGATAGAGACTAAAATTAACTTTCAAATAAGGCCACATAGTCATACTTTTACTTATATAATATTAAGGGTATGGCTATGTATCAGTAGGCCACATAGTCATACTTTTACTTATATAATATTAAGGGTATGACTATGTATCAGTATGACTATGTGGCCTTATTTGAAAGTTAATTTTAGTCTCTATCGGAAAATGCCATGAAATTCATAACATTTCTCATAAAAAAGGGAATTTTCAGCAAAAGAAACCAATGTGTATCCTTGATAAAATTACAAAAAAATTAAACACAATAAAATCAACAAATAAAAGAAAAATAACTTAAAACTAAACTTAAACCCTAGTTTTTTCTCCCTGACCCTCTGTATAGCTTTTAGGCCAGAGAACAACCCATATGTCACCTTTACCTCCCCTTTAAACTCGTCTAGGGTATCAAACCTAGGAAACCAGTCAAATTGCATACCCACTTTTTCCTTTGTAACCACCACAGACTGGCGATTATTGATTTTATGAAAATGATTGACATTGTTTCTTAAAGTACTTTAATTGTACTTTCAAATGATACCAATATTGATAGGTTACGATGAATAAGATTAGAGGTATATCTGCTTGAAACGAATTTTGCGCGAGGTGTAATTTGGTAGACGCCGAATGTATGGGAACGCGTGTCAAGCGGTACTCCCCGCCTACAGGTATGTGGTTGTAGTTTGCTTATTTATTATCTGATCGTAGAAATTTAAAAAGCAACAGATAGCTTAATAATGTAGTTAAATGATTTATATAACATATTTTTTAGCTAAGTGGCCGTTTTCATTGCCTTTTTGAGTCACAAAAATCAAAAAAGAGAGTAAAAAAAAAGTATTTTTTGCATTATTATTAATTAAAAAATAACTAACAAAACTATACTCTTCACATATAATAAATCTTAATCAGCATGTTATACGCTTTCAATCGACACCTCATTTTTCAAAATTGGATAAGGGGTTCTAGACAAATTGGCAAAAAATTGAAACCCGGGACCGCGATCTTTGTGACGTCATAGTTAACCCCCCCACAGTCTGAGAAAGTGACAAGTCATTATTTCGTACTCAGTAAAGTCTACCGATCACAACGATACCACTTGTCAGCAGTATACTCTCCAGTCACATCAACTTCAAAACTAGACGACTTTTTTCAATTCCGCCGCCTTACTATATACTTAGATTAAAAATCGTCAGCCTGCCTATCCCCGCAAACATTATTCAAAGTCGTGTGTGAAGGCCGATACCTCCAGGCAGACAATTATGGTCGCGTGATAAATGATAAAACATTCAGCCCTATCGCACTATTTGTAAGTGCAATAGGGACGGCCCGATGTTTTATCATTTATCGCGCGACCATGATTGCCCTGCAGGTCTTCAGAGGCCTGTGCTGTGCATTACGTATATGCGGGTTGTATTAAAGACTATCAGATATTTTCTTTATTCTTTTTGGTCGTAAGGTTTTTTTATCATTTAGTTTGATACAAAAATAAAGTATGTGTATAAATTGAAAACCTAATGAATACCTAGAGTACAGCTAGCAGCAGTCAAGTCAGAGGCACAAAGAAAGACAGGGCGAATATCGACGCATATCTTATTATCTTATCCAATACCGCCACCGCCATCTGCATCAGACTCTTGATCTTACCCTATTTCCGAGTCTCTTCTCTTAATTTCAGTTTCTTGAGTTGAAAATGTTGAAACTCATACTTAGTATTTAATAAAACACAAATACATATAAAAATCACAATATAATTTTCAATTATGGCTTAGGCCCTGTACCAGTTGCAGTCGCTACGTCTGTAAAGCCCCTTGTAGTTTCTTTTAAATGGCTAAATACCTAGATGTTATGTCATGAACATCTGTGACGTGACTGAAAATTAAAAAACATCAGTCAGAGATAAGGTTTAAATTAGCATGGCAAAAAATACAACAGTGCAGTCAAAATACCATCCAAATACGAAAAAGCAAATGTCAATGTCAATATCACTGCCGTATTTCAGGCAATAAGGGCTATTTTCTCAAATATGAAAAAATCTCAAAAGCAGGTCTTTATACAGACTTTCTAGGAAAATTATTTTGACTTGATAGGTAGAACAACTTATAAAAGTTGTACAAAAAAAAATTTGTAACTATATATGAAAAGCAGTTTTAACTTAGATTGCATATTTTAGTATCGTAACGATTTTTCTTTCAAATAAAAAGAGAATTATTAGAATAGGTTCACGATGTCTACCGTAACCTGGGGTTACATTGACCAATTTGGGAATTTAAATAAATAAATAAATATTATAGGACATTCTTACACAGATTGACTGAGGCCCACGGTAAGCTCAAGAAGGCTTGTGCTGTGGGTACTCAGACAACGATATATATAATATATAAATACTTATATACATAGAATACATCCATGACTCAGGAACAAATATCTGTGCTCATCACACTAATAAATGCCCCTACCGGGATTCGAACCCGGGACCGCGGCGCAGCAGGCAGGGTCACTACCGACTGCGCCAGACCGGTCGTCATACTAAACTTCTCTAGCTTCTACATTTAATGGGTATTTTTACCCATTAAATGTAAAGAAAGAATAAAAATTGGACCATCAACTTTTTTAGTCTTTTCCTGCTAAAAATCTAGAAAGGTAACAAAATAATGTACGCAGAAAAAAACTATGAGATCAAACTTAAACTGACATTGGGGTTACTTTGATACCCTATGTTTTTTTAATGGTAATCGAATGTAATCCCTTGCAAAAGTATTTTATCTCAAGAAAAGATAAAAAAAACGGTTTGCAAAGTCAAATATTACAACTCTTTAACGCTATTTTGGAGTTACTTTGATCAAAAATAAAAATTATCTACCATCTTCGAAAAACCAACTTTATTTGCAATTGTTTCAATATTTATCACACGAAGAGATCAAATTATCAGCCTCAACAAGTACCGTGACATAATCAGACAATAATCAACTATGTGTCAGTATGGTCAATGTTACCCCATGCAAGTGATCAAAGACACCCCACAGAGTAAATCATTAGTAATGCCTTGTTTGACTTTATGATACAAAACTCAATACTTACAATGGTATAGCTAAGCAGAAACACATTTCTGGCAAGCTAATATTCACTGTGAACCTTTTACTTGAATACCCACTACGTTAGTTTAGAAATGTTAGAAGTTATTTAAACATGAAAAATAGCAACAAACTATGCTTATATTTTGACACGTTATCCGCACTGCCCACGACCATACTTACTTGTTCACTGCGTCAGAGCACCATCTAACTATAAAGGTTGGTTTAAGTTTATCATATGTCTAGATTTCGATAAATTTATTTTATTAATACATAACCGACTACTCATAACATATTAGTTCCTTATTTTTTGGTAAAATAAATATAATATGCTCGTGACAGGTCAGGTTTTGTTCGTAGTCCAATAGAGTCAACCCTAGCGCTTTTCCCTATTCACCCCAACGTTAGAGTGAGCGAAAATTACTAAATAAAACGACATATTTTCAAAGACAAACCGAAGTTCACACCGCTGGAAGATTTTTTGTGTAAAAAATTAGCATGGCACATATAAAAAAGTGCTATCGACGTTCAAAACTTTCAAAAGTCGGTTTTGGCCCTATTCACCACAAATTACGGTAGTTCATACCCGTTCCGACCCCATAAACCCAAAATCTTCAGAAAACGATGTACTAAGTAGCCCAAAGTGCAGCGCCGTCTCTAGGTGAATTGGGTTACTAATTTATGCAAACTACTTAAGTCGCAATAGATGTCATTTCATTTAGTATATTTTGGAGGTAACTAGTAAAGATAATTTAGTTTTACAATTGTGCGAAAAAATATTCTGATTTGGCCGGATTTTTTAACCGACTTCCAAAATTCAAAAGGTTGTAAATGTATAGTTTTTTTTTGAAATTGGACCAGAAGTGATATTTCACTTCTGGTCCAATTTCAAACCCCACAAATATTAACGGCAAACTGATAATGACTTTAGTTTTTTTGAAATAAATTTGTGACATATGTGGGTAGTTTAGTAATTAGGCGCCGACTGATTGTGGGTAGGTTTATATTTTCGCTCCCTGCTAATAATCTTGTATGGAACGGACGTGTTTTTTTTTGGTGCCTCTTCATCAGCGCTGGTCTTCGCCTGGGAGCATACCTTACAAAATTAAATGCAAAAAAAAAGTTTATCAGTAAAAATTACTTACTTGAAAATAAAGTCATAACCGTTTTCATGCTTATTTTGCATGAAATAGATATCACGCAATTCACGCACGAAAGTAAGAACGACAAGGCCCCCTGGTGGCTGAGCCGGGAATCGAACCCGCCATGTCTCTCGCTATACCGTAACGCCGTGGCTTGCGTGGGCGACGGTCGCGCGATGGTCGCGCGACGGCGATGCGACGCATACGAAATCAAACCTTATCGATATGGAAATATGAGACGCGTCACGCGACGGCGACGGTCGCGCGACCGTCGCCCACGCAAGACACGGCGTAATCCTCTAAGTGCCACTTGCACCAACGAAGATGGAGGATTAACCTGAGGGTTAACCCACCATTTTACATGGAATTTGACAGTTGACAGCCCACTAACCCTGAGTTAAGTGGTTGGTGCAAATGGGCCTTAAAGATTCATATACGAGGTGGTCAAAAGGTGCCTATCAGAGATAACATACAGACATATAAACACAGTATAGTTATGGTGTACAAAGGCGAACTTATCCCTATAAGGTGTCTCTTCCAACCTTTGAGCGAATTGTAAATTTATTTTTTATATAAACTTGAAAAAGAACAAATCAAAAATTATTCAATAAAATAATTTTATTTCTTCCCTAGTTGTATAGTTTCATAGTTATGATTTTTATTTTAATATTATAGCAACCATGGGTGAAACGTGGAGGTTGACAGAAGTGTAATTAACATTTCTAAATGTTAATTTCTTGTATCTAGTCTAACTACGAAGCAATACATTGACATATAAATTGCGTCCATATACAGAGAGGTCATTCATAAAAACATCACTTTAGGTAAATTATATATCTTTTATACAATTTGACAACCATTGACCACACATCCCAATTCACCCCTCTTCCGACCCTAATCACCCCCTTCGTAAACCTATTCACCCCCTTTGCGACCCGATTCCCCCCATTCCTGATCCTATTCACCCCTCAAGCCGCGGATATTTATTAATCCCGTAAAAGTTCCCCAACACAGTTGCATCGCTTTCTTCATGAAAACCATTATAAAAATTAAAATATCGTCACTACTTTTAAAAAAACTTGTATCTTCGTCTGTCAATGAAAAGAAAATTGTAGTAAGTATGTATGGAATGCATATAGACTTACTGCGTTTTAACTTTGAGGAGAAGCATGAGCTACGAGACTTTTTAAAAGTAGTGACGATATGTCTTATGATTTTCTGTTAAACATAAACTTTAGAAGTGTAGGTATACACTACATTCAAAAGGATAACGAACAAATTCTGAGCAAAATTTCACACAAAATGAAGTTAAAATGAGTAATCCAATAAATTTGAATGCCAACTTTGACAGACATTTTCATGCCCCTAAATATATTATTTTCCTACTTTTAATTGCGGAAAATAGAAGGAATATGTGGAAAAATATAATAGCATTATATACCCCCAGAACCCTATTCACCCCAAATTACGGTATTTTCTAAATTAGACCAGGAAAAATAGCTTGACCTGGACATAATTCGATAACCGTAATTTTCTTTTTCTGTCGTATAAAGTATCATTAGTGATAGTTAAAATACAAATTATTAATCAAATTAGGGTTCTGATTCAATTTAAAAAAAAAAAAAACGAACTTTGAATATTTTTTGATTTTATAACTAAAGTATTAAATGTAATCCGGAAAAAGTGCTTGTATTATGTTGTGACACCTGCATTTCATATAAAAACATCTAATTTTTATAAATAATTCATACAGAACTATCATTTATAAAGAAGGTTTAGTAAGTTACACATTTTCAGGCGTATTTCACTAGAAAATATTGTTAACCGTAATCCTGCAATTTATTATGAATATAATATTACGTGTGTTGATAAATTATTAAAACTTATACCAATACTTTTGGCGCTTGTTAAAAATCTTAAATATTGATAATTTTAGGAAAGGAAAAATACCTAACTAAATTGAAAGATGGTAAATTTTGCCGTTAATATATTCTTAGTACTATACGAAATCAATTAAACAACAAATATGTAAGATTCATTACTTAATTGATATTTTTCTTACTTGCGCTTTAATATGAACGTTATTACCTGCAGAATAAGGTCGTGCACAGAGTAGGTATAGCTAGTATAGTAGTAGCGGGAACGGGCGGCGAGTCGTCAACACGTGTTTCGCTCGGCGATATCAAGGGCGCCGCGTTTTCAAAACGCTTCGATAACAAATATTTCACCGTCCAGTATAAGAGAGCTCCCTTATTACAAGTGACAAAAGTCATACAAATCAATTAGTCCGATAGGTCACGTTAAACTGGTCAAGTCGTTAGCTCAATAATAGTACCTATCGAGCTTGACGAGATGCTTGGATCACAACAACGTAATATGTATGAAAGCTTGCGGCGCTTAAGACTGTATTCTTTCGAGTCGTGTGTAACGTATTTTGGCGAGGCAAATTTGAAGCACAGTGCGTGTCTGTCTCACTCACTCTTACGGTAAACCTAATGAACTGTTTCACTTTCAGAGGATTTTTGAAGTAATTTGGGTAATGTGACATTGTCGCGGTGAGGTCTTTCCGGTACAAATTTATCGGTGGATCTTTTCGGATTTGTGGACGATGAGCCGATGCGATGTCGCTTCATTTTGAAGTGTCGACTCTCGCGAGGGAGTTCTTAGAGGACCGCGAGGAGCGCGTGTGACTGTTGAGTTTTTGAATGATTTGAAGTTTGTGAATGATTTTATTTTGTGTGTATTTGTGTGGGCATGAGGTGTTTGTGTTGCGAGAGTCAAATCAATAATATGAGTGGTACAAATTTTATTAGGGGGCCTCATGTGTGAGAAACTCAACACTCGAATGCTGCGTAACAATGCGAGCCGAAATCGCCTAATCGGAAGTGTCCGACTTGGTATCGACTAATCTATACACGTTGTAACATGAGAAACCAGAAATCAAAACCTGGTTTCTGGTATCTGGTACCCGGTACCCGGTAACCGGTAACCGGTATCCGGTATCCTGTATCCGGTATCCGGTAACCGGTATCCGGTATCCGGTAACCGGTATCCGGAATCCGGTAACCGGTATCCGGTAACCGGTATCCGGTAACCGGTATCCGGTAACCGGTAACCGGTATCCGGTAACCGGTATCCGGTAACCGGTATCCGGTAACCGGTATCCGGTAACCGGTAACCGGTAACCGGTATCCGGTAACCGGTAACCGGTATCCGGTAACCGGTATCCGGTAACCGGTATCCGGTAACCGGTATCCGGTAACCGTTAACCGGTAACCGGTGACAGGTCTCTGGTATTCGGTGACCGGTAACCGGTAACCAGTAACCAATGACCGTTAACCGGTATCCGGTAAACGGTGACCGGTAACCGGTAGACGGTAACCGGTATCCGGTAAACGGTAGACAGTAACCGGTAACCAGTATCCGATATACGGTATCCGATATCCGGTTTCCCGTGTTCGGTTTCCCGTTTCTGGTTTGGTTTTGGTTTTGGTTTTAGTTTTAGTTCTGTTAGTTTAAACAAAAACAAAACTGAAAACGAAAACGGAAACCGAAACGGGAATGGAAACGAAAACCGAAATCGAAACCGAAACCGACACCGAAACCTACACCAAAACCGACACCGAAACCAAGACCAAAACCGAAACCGAAAAAATATTTTGACGACCGGTCTGGCGCAGTCGGTAGTGACCCTGCCTGCTGCGCCGCGGTCCCGGGTTCGAATCCCGGTAAGGGCATTTATTTGTGTGATGAGCACAGATATTTGTTCCTGAGTCATGGATGTTTTCTATGTATATAAGTATTTATATATTATATATATCGTTTTCTGAGTACCCACAACACAAGCCTTCTTGAGCTTACCGTGGGCCTCAGTCTATCTGTGTAAGACTAAAAAAAAAAAAAAAAAAAATTAAGTTCCTAGAAGTAAAGAGTGACAGAGATAGCACTATAATCATTTAAGTTCCTGGTAGTAAAGAGTGACAGAGATAGCACTCATGTTAGTCAAACTCGTGGTATGTGCACTTCCCGCACACAGTAAAGAGTGACAGAGATAGCACTATAATAATTTAAGTTCCTGGTAGTAAAGAGTGACAGAGATAGCACTATCATAATTAAAGTTCCTGGTAGTAAAGAGTGATAGAGATAGCACTCATGTTAGTCAAACTCGTGGTATGTGCACTTCCCGCACACAGTAAAGAGTGACAGAGATAGCACTATAATAATTTAAGGTCCTGGTAGTAAAGAGTGACAGAGAATAGAGATAGCACTATAATAATTTAAGTTCCTGGTAGTAAAGAGTGACAGGGATAGCATTTTTGTTATTTAAATTTCTGTTAGTAAAGAGTGACAGAGATAGCACTATTGTTATTTAAATTTCTGTTAGTAAAGACGTAAAGAGTGACAGAGATATCACTCACGTTGGTCAAAGACGTGGTTTATGGACTACTATTTGGGCCCCCCAATGTCACGCTTTTTTAATCCTTTAACATGGATTGTCACATTTAGTATGACGTAAATAAGAATATGAATAAATATGAATGACGCCTAAAGATTGAGAGAGACAGCAATATTGTTCTTCAAATTCGTGGTAGTGAGAACAGGGTGCGTAGCCGAATGGCACAAACGCTCACGAAACGAAACGCTATAGACGGAGAGCTGGCAGGATTTTGGAGTAGGTCCTTGAGGCAACCTGGAAAGGTGCTCAGATGCTTCTCTGATCATAGCCAACATCAGGTCTGCAAGTCTGGCAGCTGGGGAGCGTGCTTTATCGAGCTATGAATTTTTAAAGATTTAATTTTTTGAGGCCCAAAAAACGTGTTTGAGGCAACCTGGAATTATTAAAAAGTGAAAATAGAGTTCCTCAGAAGTCGCATAGTATTTATGCCAGATCATTTGGCCGGGTCCTTCACCGTGCCAGAACGGTACAAAGTGGTAAAAAAAATAATTCCAAAAAAGGTTCTTGAGGCAGTCTGTCATTTTTACCAGTGAAAGATGAGGGTCTAAATAGCCATGGAAAAATAATGCCATGACATGAGGTGGGGTCCGTACCCTGCCATTCGATCTTGAAAGTCATTTTTTTAGTTTTTCGTAAATAACTCGTAAACGGTGGCCCACAGCAAAAAAATATGTTAAACAGAAAATATCTACATAAAATTTCCTACAAGAAAGGTTATGTACGTTTTTTCGATAGGATCAATATATAAACGGATAATTTAGTAAGAAAGTTTTTTTTAATCGATTACATGCTCCGTTTTTCGTCAATACCTCGTAAAAGGTGGCCCACAGCAAAAAAATATGTTAAACAGAAAATATCTACATAAAATTTCCTATAAGAAAGGTTATATAACTTTTTTCGCTAGGATCAATTTTTTAGTTGGAAAGTATTTTTAAATAAATATTTAAGCCATTTTTTGTTGATAACTCAAAAACTTTGGCTCACAGTCAAAAATAATGTTAGACAGAATTAATCTACATAATATTTTCTACAAGAAAGGTTCTATAAGATTTTTCGCTAGGATCAATATTTTAGTTGGAAAGTATTTTTGAATAGATTTCATGGGCCGTTTTTTGTTAATAACTCGAAATCGGTGGCTTACAGCCAAAACTAATGTTTCACAGAATTAATCTTCATAATATTTCCTACAAGAAAGATTCTATAATATTTTTCGCTAGGATCAATATTTTAGTTGGAAAGTATTTTTCCAACTTCCCGGACCGCCGGCGAGTCGATCAGGGACGCTCCGGGCCTTAGGCCCTACGCGGAGCTCGGCCTTCGGCCTTCGCTCGGCTCCGAAGTTCCACCGTCGGGCCTTCGGCCCGCCGGTTACGCTTGTTTAAGACACTTTTGTAAGGAAATTGTATGGGAGCACTTTATGCCCGCAGTGAAATTACTTGGATTTGGCCCGAGGAGCCTAAAGGTGAGCTCCGTTCTTGCGGCCCTCCGCGGGGTCGGCCTTCGGCCTCCCACCCTGAAGCTCGCCCTTCGGGCTCGCGAAAATACTAGAAAAATTTATTTTGCCATAACGGTGGCCATCTTGGATTTTCGATAAAAAAATTTTGACATTTGTATTCTAGGGGCCCATACCTCTCCGCATGCAAAATTTCAGCGCGCTCGGACCAACTAGAAAAAAAAAAGTCGGCCATTTTGAATTTTTTTGATGCAACTTTTTTCTACTCGGGCTCCTGTATGACATTTGATCGAGCACCCCCGGCTATCTCTTACGGTTTAAAAGTTGCCATACAAAAAAGTGGATTTTTTTTTCACATTTGTAGCATTTTTTAAAAAAAATTATATCATTTTAATCTAGACCCTAGAGAGATTCTATGACCAAAATCTGAGCACTCTAGGATAAACTTGAAAAATCAACAAAAAAATAGTCGGCCATTTTGAAAAAAAAAAAATGGCGGCTTCAAAAACTACCCAGGGTCCTCTATGACATTTGGTCGAACACCCCCTCAATATCTCCCCCGTTTAGCCAGGCCGTCCAACATTTTTTGACCCAAGAGTCGCAGACCAGATTCCATATTTTTTCCACACGTCTCCTCGCTCCCTCTATACAAAGACACTTCGGTCGTCGAAATCGGTTTAGCCGTTCTCCAGATATAGGGAGAGGTTAGAAATCAGTGGGGTTGCAGCTATATATAAGACCGTATGCCTGTTTGCCACCCACGGGATCAAGATTTGTTAAGTCGCAGTATACAGCATTTCTCGGAACTATCTAGCTACTTACGAAAGCAAGGAGCGCCGGACGATCGAACGCAAGTCCGTTGTCTACGAGCGCTCGGCGCAGACTGAGCGGGCCCGTATCAACAGTGTATTTTATTCGAATTTTAGGTGCTTTAAAAAAATGTCTGTCGACAGAAAGGTATGTCCTATATGTATAATTTTTTTCTTATATGTCAACAAGAAGTTCTAGTTTAGGATAATATTATTTAAGAGTTACAATAAATGCAGGAATCGCAGGAAAAATACATAATGTAAACCTCTTTTACATTATGTATTAGAAGTATATCGCATCTACTTGGTGGTGCGAGTCCATCTTTTCCAACATGTAATCAAAAAAACAGATATGGTTCGTGGCAGTAGACCGGGCTATACGAGCGTCATGTTTTGATTTTGCTGTTTATTTAATATTTAATTTTGTGTTACTTGTTGTAATGTTTATTTAAAATTCACGGTGCTTTAGTTTTGTATACTGTCATACTGTGTAATTTTCTTTGTGTAAATAAATAAATAAATCTATTTAAATATTATTGATCCTAGCGAAAAAACGTACAAAACTTTTATTGTAGAAAATTTTATGTTTGTTATTCCCGTTGAAGATTGATTTAGCTGTGGACCACCGTTTTCGAGTTATTTGCAAAAAACGGCTCGTGTAATCTATTTAAAATACTGTCCTACTAAAATATTGATCCTAACGAAAAATCTTACATAACGTTTCTTGTAGCAAATATTATATAGATTATTTCTGTTTAATATTATTTCCGGTAATGGGGCACCGTTTTTGATGTTATTAACAAAAAGCGGCCCATGTAATCTATTTCAAAATATGTACTTTCCAACTAAAATATTGATCCTAGCGAAAAAACGTATAGAACCTTTCTTAAAGGAAATTTTATGTAGATTTTATTCTCGTGAACATTTTATTTAGCTGTGGGCCACCGTTTACGAGGTATTTACAAAAAACGGCTAATGAAATCTATTTAAAAATATTTTCCAACTAAAATATTGATCCCAGCGAAAAATCTTATAGAACCTTTCTTGTAGGAAATATTATGACGATTAATTCTGTATATCGTTATTTTTTGCTGTGAGCCACCGTTTTTGAGTTATCAACAAAAAGCGGCCCATTTTAAAATACTTTCCAACTAAAATATTGATTCTAGCGAAAAAACGTATACTTAGAACCTTTCTTGTAGGAAATCTTATGTAGATTTTTTTTCTCGTGAACATTTTATTTAGCTGTAGGCCACCTTTTACGAGGTATTTACAAAAAACGGCCCATGAAATCTATTTAAAAATACTTCCCAACTAAAATATTGATCCTAGCGAAAAATATTATAGAACCTTTCTTGTAGGAAATATTATGAAGATTAATTCTGTGTAACATTAGTTTTGGCTGTGAGCCACCGATTTCGAGTTATTAACAAAAAACGGCCCATGAAATTTATTTAAAAATAATTTCCAACTAAAATATTGATTCTAGCGAAAAATGTTATAGAACCCTTCTTGTATGAAATATTATGTAGATTAATTTTGTGTAACATTAGTTTTGGCTGTGAGCCACCGATTTCGAGTTATTAACAAAAAACGGCCCATGTAATCTATTTAAAAATACTTTCCAACTAAAATATTGATTCTAGCGAAAAATGTTATAGAACCTTTCTTGTGAGAAATATTATGTAGATTAATTCTGTATAACAATATTTTTGGCTGTGGGCCACCGATTTCGAGTTATTAACAAAAAACTGCCCATGAAATGTATTTAAAAATACTTTTCAACTAAAATATTGATTCTAGCGAAAAAACGTATAGAACCTTTCTTGTAGGAAATATTATGTAGATTAATTCTGTCTAACATTATTTTTGGCTGTGATCCACCGTTTTTGAGTTATCAACAAAAAACGGCCCAAATATCTATTTAAAAATACTTTCCAACAAAAAAATTGATCCTAGCGAAAAAAGTTATATAACCTTTCTTATAGGAAATTTTATGTAGATATTTTCTGTTTAACATATTTTTTTGCTGTGGGCCACCGTTTACGAGGTATTGACGAAAAACGGAGCATGTAATCGATTAAAAAAAATTTCTTACTAAATTATCCATTTATATATTGATCCTATCGAAAAAATGTACATAACCTTTCTTGTAGGAAATTTTATGTAGATATTTTCTGTTTAACATATTTTTTTGCTGTGGGCCACCGTTTACGAGTTATTTACGAAAAACTAAAAAATTGACTTTCAAGATCGAATGGCAGGGTACGGACCCCACCTCATGTCATGGCATTATTTTTCCATGGCTATTTAGACCCTCATCTTTCACTGGTAAAAATGACAGACTGCCTCAAGAACCTTTTTTGGAATTTTTTTTTACCACTTTGTACCGTTCTGGCACGGTGAAGGACCCGGCCAAATGATCTGGCATAAATACTATGCGACTTCTGAGGAACTCTATTTTCACTTTTTAATAATTCCAGGTTGCCTCAAACACCTTTTTTGGGCCTCAAAAAATTAAATCTTTAAAAATTCATAGCTCGATAAAGCCCCGCTCCCCAGCTGCCAGACTTGCAGACCTGATGTTGGCTATGATCAGAGAAGCATCTGAGCACCTTTCCAGGTTGCCTCAAGGACCTACTCCAAAATCCTGCCAGCTCTTGGACCACTAGTAGATATCTATCTCTATCGCTCTTGCGTATTGGCGCAACAGAGCCAGACTGCGTTTCGTTTTCGTTTCGCGTCGGAGAAATGGCATTCGGCTACGGGGCCTGAACAGAGACAGCACTATGTATCGCGCGGCCGCCGACTATGCAAGTCACCGCGTAATTATAATAACCGTTCGGCTCCTTTTTAGATCGTGTACAGTCAACAACACAGCTGGCAAGACAAAGTGCCAAAAATATGTATAAAGTATTTTATTTCCTGTACAAGTGTTGGTACTTGGTACATTAAGGTGTGTGTATACATATATTTGGCACTTTATCTGTATTCACAGCTGAGTTGCTGACTGTACCAATAACGATCAACTATGAACTTTTGTGGTTTGTTTTAAATAGTTCTATGCAGATATAGATTAGAATACCTATTCTATCGGTACTTTTTGTATAGGTTATTATAATAACTGGACAAAATAATTATAATCAGTGCCGGCGCACTCCGCGATCACGATTCTTTCTTTTTTTTTTTTTAATTCGCCGAGCTACAAGGCCTTGATATATAGGATGTATTATTTTATCAGCAACAAAAATATGTGATGATATTGAATTAAGGCAAAACAAGACATATAAACGCTCTCCATTATTTCCTCCCTGGTTTATGAAGCTAGAACAATGATTTTTAACACATACAAAATTCGTACACTGAAATAAAGTGATGATACTATAAATATACTCGACATACAAAGTCGATAATCTAGTGACGTGAGAAGTTATTGATATAACAGAATTTTGCACAAAATAGGCTCACACCTTTGATGTTGAAAATGCCGCCACTCTATAAAACAAACAGACCGCACACGAGCAGCCGACATTAAATTCTATTGCACGGCGCGAAGGTCGAAAGCCGCGCCCGCACCTGGGCGTAGGTAGCGAGATCGGGTGCACGTGCGCTTACCTTTGAAATCGCCGACACGCAGGTGTCGCCGTTCGCCCTCTCTTTTCATTTATGTTTCTGTTTCAATCGGTTAGCCGTTTGCCGGCCGGCAATAAAGGTTGTTTTTTTAACCGACTTCAAAAAAAGTAGGAGGTTCTCAATTCGACTGAATGTTTTTTAGGGTTCCGTAGTCAACTAGGAATCCTTATAGTTTCCCCCTGTCTGTCTGTCCGTCCGTCCGCGGATAATCTCAGTAACCGTAAGCACTAGAAAGCTGAAATTTGGTACCAATGTATCAATCACGCCAACAAAGTGCAAAAATAAAAAATGGAAAAAAATGTTTTATTAGGGTACCCCCCCTACATGTAAAGTGGGGGCTGATTTTTTTTTTCATTCCAACCCCAACGTATGATATATTGTTGGATAGGTATTTAAAAATGAATAAGGGTTTACTTTTACTAAGATCGTTTTTAGGGTTCCGTAGTCAACTAGGAACCCTTATAGTTTCGCCATCTCTGTCTGTCCGTCCGTCCGTCCGTCCGTCCGTCCGTCCGTCCGTCCGTCCACGGATAATCTCAGTAACCGTTAGCACGAGAAAGCTGAAATTTGGTACCAATATGTATATCAATCACGCCAACAAAGTGCAAAAATAAAAAATGGAAAAAAATGTTTTATTAGGGTACCCCCCCTACATGTAAAGTGGGGGCTGATATTTTTTTTTTCATTCTAACCCCAACATGTGATATATTGTTGGATAGGTATTTAAAAATAAATAAGGGTTTACTAAGATCGTTTTTTGATAATATTAATATTTTCGGAAATAATCGCTCCTAAAGAAAAAAAAAGTGCGTCCCCCCTCTAACTTTTGAACCATATGTTTAAAAAATATGAAAAAAATCACAAAAGTAGAACTTTATAAAGACTTTCTAGGAAAATTGTTTTGAACTTGATAGGTTCAGTAGTTTTTGAGAAAAATACTGAAAACTACGGAACCCTACACTGAGCGTGGCCCGACACGCTCTTGGCCGGTTTTTGATCATATTAATATTTTCGGAAATAATCGCTCCTAAAGGAAAAAAAGTGCGTCCCCCCCCTCTATATTTTGAACCTTATGTTTAAAAAAATATGAAAAAATATAAAAAAAGTAGAACTTTATAAAGACTTTCTAGGAAAATTGTTTTGAGAAAAATACGGAAAACTACGGAACCCTACACTGAGCGTGGACCGACACGCTCTTGGCCGGTTTTTTTTGTATGTATGTTACTCGATATCTCCGAGAATCGTGGACCGATTTTCAAATTATTTTTTTTAATCGAACGGGTATAACCCCGAGATGGTCCTATTGGCACCAAGTCGGCGTCTGATGATGGGATCTTGGAGAAATCGAGGGAACTCTTCAAATGTTATAGGCACATGTAATGTTTTTAGTGTATTTTTAATAGGTACACCAATATTTACGATTGATGGTAAAAATTTTAATGTCGCTGAGCTGATGATGGAAGGTCAACTCCTCAATGGTTAGGAGTTAAAGGATAATTCTTTCACTACTGTACGTATATAATATCAATAGGAACCACTAAAATCAATAAATAAATAAATTTTTCTTTAATATAAAACCGCCTTCAAAAATAAGCGCGTTACAAAACACGGAGAAACTAAAACGAAAAAAATAATAAACCTTTGAATTCAGATTTCTTATCGTATTGCAATAATCTAAACATCCAAATTATAAACAAATCAATTATTTTTGGAGTCGGGGCCAGCCTGGGTATGGTTGGGTGGGGCAAACAGGCATGAGGGATAAGAAATCTGAATTCAAAGGTTTATTATTTGCATTTTTATTTGACATTTTATAAACTGTACGAAAAAGATCCGGATATTCATGCAACTTTTCCATGGTTTCGAAATATCTGTAATGTTCGGATAATTTTTGCATAGGGTGAACCCAATATCTCCTGTGCCTCTGCATATTGAGAATTTGCAGCAAGGCAAACGCATCTTCATCATCGGACGAGGAAGACGTTT
Organism: Leguminivora glycinivorella; assembly: GCF_023078275.1. Classification (NCBI taxonomy): domain Eukaryota; kingdom Metazoa; phylum Arthropoda; class Insecta; order Lepidoptera; family Tortricidae; genus Leguminivora; species Leguminivora glycinivorella. The sequence continues at coordinate 1,901,159 of NC_062974.1, read as the reverse complement.
CCGCAACGAAATCAGCCTGTATAATGACGCATCGAGCCGTGTTTTCACCTCTTGTGTGTAATTTAGATTGCGTCCGCGCCCCGTCCGCGCCTCGTCTTCGCCACGCCCGCGCCACGCCACGTCCGTTGTGTTTATTTTAGACGTAAGACGCGCCCCCAGGCGGCGCGGCGCGCGCCACGCCGCCGCCACGCCGCCTGGGGCGCGTCTTACGTCCTTCCTATACAAAATTCGACGACCGGTCTGGCTCAGTCGGTAGTGACCCTGTCTGCTAAGCCGCGGTCCTGGGTTCGAATCCCGGTAAGGGCATTTATTTGTGTGATGAGCACAGATATTTGTTCCTGAGTCATGGATGTTTTCTATGTACATATGTAAGTATGTATTTATCTATTTAAGTATGTATATCGTCGCTTAGCACCCATAGTACAAGCTTTGCTTAGTTTGGGGCTAAGTTGATCTGTGTAAGGTGTCCCCAATATTTAAAAAAAAAAAAAAAAAAAAGTACTGAGGAGACGATTTTTGAATTACACTCAGGTGGCGTGGCGCGGACGTCCGTTGCGCGCCCCGAGACACGCGACGCTCTGGTGTGGCCGGTACCTTACGTCCCTAACCTATTAACCGATCCGCCGCGGTGACGCGGCCGGTGCGCGGCGCGCTCTCCCAGGCCCGCGCCCCGCGCGCTCCCCCCGCCCCGCGACAGCCGCTCTACGACAACTTTGCACCCTTTTAAATTACTGACATTTACAGTTTCTTAAGCGCGACCTTCACAGTATTAATTTTGATAAAATCATGATTATAGTACACAAAAACCTGGTCTTAAGCAAAAAAATCTCAGTTACAATTTATACCTACTGAGAAATTCATGTTTATTTAAGCGTTAAAAATATATGTTTAAGATCGGTGTTAAATGTCTATATATACTTAATACAATGCAAATTGATATATATATCATGGTCACCATTTTTACCTACCTAGATATTCACATTAAATGAAAACGGTAAAAATAAGTACACAATCAGATTTATTTTCTGTGTAATATCGCTAATAACTGATCGCATCTGAGTGCACCACAAAGTTAATCTAACAAAGTTTTCGGTTAACTATTTTGCTGTTAGCGAAAAGTGGGATAATGTACTTTATCTCATGATTTTTATAAGATATGAATACGATCGTCTTTTTTTTTTATCTATGTACATAATTACTATTTGATGCTTAATAATAATACCCAATAAAATATCAAAAAGGACGAGTTATTGAATTATGTCCAGGGTACCTTACTTTTACTCCACTAAATTGTCAATATGTAAAATGTCGGAAACTACGGAACCCTACACTGACCGTGGCCCGACGCGCTCTTGGCCGGTTTTTCTTCTCAATGAAATGCAGAGATAATAAAAAAATACACCTCACAATTTTTAATAAGTTTTTTTGTAAAAAAATCATTTTTGGCACAAGCTTTACCTTAGCCGACTGTACCTTTCTTTCAACAATCATCTATTGCTCTCCGAGATGTTTTTAAAAACCCCTTACTCAATGGGGATACGACGTTTGAAATGAAATGAAATATTTATTTTTCAAGTAGGCATATTACAATGCGCATATGAACGTCAAATAAAGCTACGCCGGCTCTAACCCTACGCCTCAGCCTCGAGAAGATTTCAGTCCCCCCTCAGTTGCCTGTTTCCCCTCACCAGTTGCCCCTCAGTTTCATAACAGAGTTCCTCTGACCACCTTTCTGCTCCATCATCAGATCACCTCCATGATACCATAATATTGCATTTCACGTTACATATGTGTGCAAAATTTCAGCTCAATGGGAAACCGGAAAGTGGGCCAAATTTAGCTTCTACGTTTTGACCCAAACTAAGATACTAACAAGGCAAGTTGAATAAAAGCTTGTAAGAAGGCTTCTGATAAGTTTACTTGTCATAGTTTAAGAACAGATGAGACAGACATATGCAGTGACAATCACTGACAATACTGCATGTGTTTCGTGAGATGTCAAATCACCTCATACAATTTACCGCTCTAAGGCAACTAAGGTAGGGTTTGTTATTGCACTTTAATTACATATTAATGATTTCTAGCCCGTAAGATATATATTTGCTTTAATAATGGATATATAATTATGCGAGTGAGAGTGTAATTTAGATTTTTATAAGGAAACAAATATTTTTAAGCGACCCGATCAGATATTTATACGGATAAGGACCCTCCCACATCTACCGTCTCGCGATCGTAGCGTCGGGCCAACTGTATGGCTAAGCCGCGCCGACGCGACACGGCGTCTTTTTCCATACAGTTGGCCCGACGCTACGCTCGCGAGACGCTAGAAAGAGAGACTATGTTTGTGCCGGTCACGAAGCATCACAATTTTTTGCCGGGAATATGTCGTCATATACTTTATGGCCCCTAAAGAGAATCGGATATGTTGTTACGGCCGTTCATAGTCATATACTTATGCTAATGACTGTTCCATGAACATCTGGTCTAGTTGAATGGAGAAGTGCCATTCAAAACGAGCGTTTACTTTCTAAACAACGATCAACTTACGGTTACTTACGTGTTCGTGATATGCACAGAGTAATCTTTAATGAAATTGAAACATTTTTTTATATATAAATTTGAACCAGAAGCACACCATACGGAATATTGTATTTAATAAATAAGTACTTATATACCCGCCCGCATTTCCCTTTCTTCTATTCTAAGTAAGAATCGATTAATAAGTATCTAAATATGTAAAAATAAATTAAATTGTAATTGTTTACATACAACCTGGTTGACAAAATTTGACGTAGGTGCTGTCATATATATTTTTAAAATGACGTACTGTTAATACCAGCGTAATGAAAATTTATTCCAATGAGTAAAAGAAAACATGAAACTTTTTTCAATTTAACCGAACTAGAATGAAATCATTTATACTCATTCGGTTGTGTTCGTTATTTTCTTTAATAATGTGATATATTTTTATTTATTTTTTATGCACAAGCCATGCACCTTTAAACATTAAATGAGATTGGATCTCCACCTGACATTATCAATTTACCCTATTTATTTTAATCACAGTTTTACACTGGTATGGTTTTTCGTGTACGTACACTATTTTCTGTCAAAATATTTGTCAAATTTAATTGTCAACGCGGAGCGACCCCCCTCTTAAAATAATGTTAAATAATCACCATAGCAGTCTTCGTTAGCCTCAGTAATTCTAATTACCAAGTTATACAACCTGTTTTTGTTGATATCCGTTAACCTATTGTATTGTGTTTACTTTTACTTATACTATAGCATAATACTTATAGTAAAATATAATAGATACATGTACAAGAGCGCACCGCCAACAAACTGTTATACAGTTTGGAGATTATTAAACTTTAAGGTTTTTCTTTTTTCAATAAAAAAAAAAAACTAGTAATTATATAAATTATGTTGGAGAGGGTGCAAAAAACTTTTATACGCTTTCTTTTCCGTAAACTCCATGGGTACTATCCGCATCTGTATCCCACTCTTTACGTCCTTGGGATGGTAAATTACACTTCCCTAGAGTGCAGAAGAAATATAGCTCTCATAAAGTTCTTCTTACGTTTAATACGCGGCCAAATTACTAACCCTACCATGCTATCTCTGATTTCATTAAAAGTTCGCCCTATTACTGGCATAGAACTCCGCCCCCGTCCACAAACTCTATTCGCTATCCCGACTAGAGATGGGCGCTGACGGGTAAATACCGGGAAAATACCCATATCTACCCAATCTACCCGGTATTTACCCGTATCTACCCAAATGAGCGGGTATAAAAAATAATCTATGAAATTAAAGATTATTCTTAATTTACATGACTGAAATATATTTTTCTACTAAAATAAATATATATATTTGACTAACTAATATTAAAATGTTAACAGAGATTCCAAATATTCCATATATCATGTGTAATTTACCACATTCAATTAAAAAGTTGTATTCCCCAGATGTTTTAGGCCCACTAAGTATTCAAATAACTTACTTAACTTAAAACACGGTGGACAGACAAATTCAAATTCATTAGCCAATGAGGTCACAGCTTTGCAAAACGCCAGGTAGGTGCATCCGTATTGAAAGGGTGCAATAAATAAGTCACTTGACCGGTCAGTTACTTTTTTTTATTTTTATTTATGGAATACTTATACTTTAGTTTGTACTTAGCTAAACAAGCGCCACGTCCATGTGTGATTTTAATTAACACTTGCTTTGAATTCGGACTGTAATAATGCCTTCTATGTGACTTCGGCTAGATACTGGACTGAGACTGAGTTTACTATATGTTTTATAAACCAAATCAGATATATAAGAGTAGAAAACGATTACTTTTAAATGACAATTTTGACCTTAAAAGGCTGCTTTATGGTGTTTATACATCGTAATTATGAAATCAGGCCAATGATGCGGTATCTGGCTCCGTACAGTGTTTTTCTAGAAATTAAATTTAAAAATACACATAGCGACCAATTGTAGTTTAGATTTGTCATACTAAAAAGAAAACAACATTTATTAATACTGTTTAAAAGATCTTTCTATAGTAAAACATTGAAAACAAGTATTATTTTCTATATAAAGAACTTATAAGTTAAACTGGATCATAGTTAAATTCTCATGCAACCCTAATTGAATCCTCGATGGCGGGCTTATGGCAGTGAATGCGTATGATAAGTGATATAGTCGAACTATAAAAGCGTATGTTTTACTTCTTGGATCCATAGTAGAAACTATGGTGCCAATAATTTTATTGTATTAAATTATATTTATTTATTTTATTCAAAACATGTATAAATCGAGGGCGCATTTAAAATACTCCATTAAACTAATATTCTTTTAACGGTAAAATTTCCATCGCATACCTTTTTGCAGTAATGATGATGATGATGATGATGATGATTCTAATGATGGAAGTATACGAAATCCAAATTATGTTAATTGACACTAAACTTCACAAGTTCACACGCCACTTTTCGTTAAGTTCCTCGTTTAGAACAGTTTTTGTTAAATATTACACACATTAAATTATTTTAGAAATTTCGCATTAAAAGGGACGGCAACTGCTATTATAGAACAAAATAACCTGTATAACGGAATCTCAAATGCTACTATAGCATAAATTGATACTATAATAGCGTTACTGTGTCCTCTATGTCAACAAATTAGCACAATAGTCATCATCACATCACCATTACAGACCTTAAACGTCACGGATGATACTGCTATAGGCCTATTATATCACTAAATGGCTGCATAATTGCGCCAAATCGGCTCTACAGTATCAATATAGACTATTTATAGGACCATTTAGTGTGATTTAATTTGGTGTCCTCGACCACTATAGGACCAGAAATTGTTACTTGAGAGGAACTATAATAAGCACACAAAATTTCATCCCCATCGGTTCAGCCGTTTAGGAGGAGGAGGTAACTAACACACAAGCATGTCAATGATATTTAACAAATTCCTTATTCAATACAAATACTTCGATATATGTTTATAGAACTATATTAATAAAATATAAATATATTATACAATACCAAGAAAACATTTTTTCACGATTAAATTCAATTTATGATCCATTTTATTACAATATTTATTTATACCCACCCATTAGGGTAGAAAAGGTAAATATCGGGTAGATTGGGTAAATACCCGGTAAATACCCGATATCTACCCCGGGTATTTTCCCGCCGCCCATCTCTAATCCCGACAGCACGAACTCATGCCCTATCACACTCTCCGCTACACCATGCATTAACTCTTCTAAATGAAATACTGGCCAGTGACAGCAATCTGGACATGTTTTACAGCACGGAATCGCAATTCCTTTCGATTAGTAGCCGATACCTGGAAGCTAATACGACTCCAAGTTCCATTAGCTACTGATTATGAATCAATCATAAGACCTTAAGTGTGTACCCTATTGTATGAGTCTCTAAATACCCTCCTATTAACATGTAAGCTTGTCTGTTAAAAAGAAATAAATAAATAAATTGCTTTTTCCTTACTTTATTTCTTCTGTTTCAACCATAATTTGCCTGCTGAACTGTGACCGGCTTCACAATACAAAGCTGATGTAAGTAGCACGTCATTCAAGCGATAATATCACTATTACGAGCTCCCAAGTATAAATAAACACTGGCTATGGGCACCACGTGGAGAGTTAGGTACCTAACCTTAGTCTACATTGTCTACAAGACGGACTCATATGACGAAACGGTAGGTACGAAAAAAAAACTATAAAGTAATTACTCGTAGTCGTAGGTATGAAAGAAATGTAGTGTGAGCAAATTTTTTATGTTGAAGTAAAAGTAATTATACTAATGATTTTGGCGACCGGTCTGGCCTAGCGCGTAGTGACCCTGCCTGCTACGCTGCGGTGCCGGGTTCGAATCCCGGTAAGGGCATTTATTTCTGTGATGAGCACAGATATCTGTTCCTGAGTCATGGATGTTTTCTATATATATAAGTATTTGTAGGTATATTATATATATCGTTGTCTGAGTACCCACACCACAAGCACACCTCGGACACTGGCCATCAAATATATGAAAGAGGTGCGTTCCTAGCACACAGTCTAAGCTCGTGTAGGTGAACGCGTACTATGCTTGTATGAGTGAAATATGACAGGTCGATTGTTCGCATTTTTGACAGGCGGTAACTGTGAGGTAACCGAGAGGGGGTGGGAGACACTTTCAGCGGGGAGCGGGAGTGGCCATACTGTACGATAGTACTCTTTATTATACTGTGCCACAAGCCTTCTTGAGCTTACCGTGGGACGTTCAGTCAATCTGTGTAAGAATGTCTTATAATATACTTTTTTTTAATGATTTTCCACATTTCTCACTAATAACCCAATTAGAACAATGATACGAAACCGATATCATCTTCCTCCATGCGTTATCCCGGCATTTGGCACGGCTCATGGGAGCCTGGGGTCCGCTTTGACAGCGAATCCCAAGATTTGGCGTTTTATGATAGCGACTGCCATCTGACCTTCCATCCCGAAGGGTAACTAGGCCTAATTGAGAATTAGTCCGGTTTCCTCACGATGTTTTCCTTCACCGAAAAGCGACTGGCAAATATCAAATGACATTTCGCCCATAAGTTCCGAAAAACTCATTGGTACGAGCCGGGGTTCGAACCCGCGACCTCCGGATTGAAAGCTGCGTGCACTTACCGGTACGAAACCGATATGTCAGTGTGAAAAGGTCTTGAATACCTATCGATATCGGACCCCTGGAGAAAGCTGCTGAAATTCAAGGGCGGATCAAGTTTTGTACTTTCAGGGAAAAAATGGCTCCAGGGGTAGAGTTGGGGGGGGGGGGGGGGGGGGGTGTCACGACCTACTCGTATTATACAATCTATTAAAACTGTCATGAACACACTACTTTCGCTTCATTTCACACACTTCGATCTGGTGATCTATTCGGTCGTATCAAAACAAGACCTAATCCCTAACAAATCTTTACGGCAGAATCAACAAGTTGGTTTCAAATTTTAAACGCTGCTTTAATTATGGCGCTTGAAAAGTACCCGGTTCAAATACCAAACTGTTCTGTTTTCGCCGTTTTCGCGCGGAACACCAATTGCCTATATCGGATTCGGTATTGTAAAAAAATGCTTATGGATTCTTTATGAAACCGGAGCTGATATGCAGTGTTGGTGTCCGTTTGGAGTAGTTTGGAGCTATCGGCCTACATTGTTAGCTGATAATGAACTTGTTTGTGCATTTGTGAGTAAAAATGTGTAAAAATCGCGTTAAATTGAGCTACCTAGTGCTGCAGTGGCCAGTGTTGCTCTACTGAAGAGTTCTAGAAGTTTTTAGACTAGTATTTTTTTTAATACAATTTAGATTGATATAATTTTATTAAATCAATGTAGTTTTAAAACAATATTGTTTATTGCACCAATAAATAGCTCTGATATTTAGAATAAGATGAATATTGTACACTGTTGACAATTAGTACATTACATCAGAGGCCGGGAAAATAAGGATTTCCGGCCAAGTGGGTATATAATATAGGGATACGAGGCCGGGAATCCGTTTTCACGCCGAGGCATGTATAGTGCTTTTCTCAAACATACAATGAAATTAAAAAAAAAATGCTCTAAAGGACAATATTTTATAAAAAAATGTTACTTTGCCGGCCTAGGCCTGAAAAATAATATGAAATCCCTTTACAGTCCTCTCGAGTTGTTGCGCCCAAAAAGCGATACTTCCCAGCCCATTTTAAGGAACGTAAAGACAATATTTCATTGCATGTTTGAGAAAATATACTATTTACACTACAAAACAAAAATATTTAAATAACAAAAGGAGAAAAAAAAAACATTTTAAGCAGTAAAATAAAAATAAAGAAGTAAAATAAAATAAAACTAATTCTACATTACGAAAAATTGAGCTACCTTAGTGCTGCAGTGGCCAGTGTTGCTCTACTGAAGAGTTCTTAGCCTCAAATTACATGAAAGCAAGACTTGCGAGATTATTGATCAATTTCATTCTCAAAATATTCTATTCGAATTGTAATTTTATTTAAATGTAACCTACATAATATATGTTATTGTAATATTGACTCTTAATTTTATAGATGTTACAAATATGTTTTGAATTGATGATACAAAATAATTTATTCCCTGTTGTTGACATGTAATATTTTAAGAATATTATGAATAAATGAGTATGAGTATGAGTATTGTTGATATGTTTATTTATAGCTTTGCCCGCGGCTTTCTTAGCGTTAAATTCGAAAAATGCTGAATGCTCCATACGAACTTCCACCCCCATTTTAGGGAAGTAGGGGATTAGAAAGAGACAAAAAGTAGCCTACGTCACTCTTCATCCCTTCAATTATCTAAGTCACGTCAATTACTCGCTCCGTTTTGCCGGGACACACGCATAAGTACTTTCTCATTTATAATATTACCACAGAATATATAATAGTACAAGTACAGAAGGCTCACTCCTTTGATGTTCACAAAACGCCACCATTCTAATTTCTTACCTACATTAACAAACGGACCGCACGCGTGCAGACGACATTGAATTCTATTGCGCCGCGCGAAAGTCGTCGCCACTGAATGGGCCGCGAACTCGCGGCCGCCGGCATGTACTTGTAGTGCGGCGGAAGGATCGCGGAGTGAGCCGCCCCTGATATTACCTCGTTATTCATAAACGTTCACTAAAGTTATCAAACCGATAAAGTTCGTTTGTCCTTGTCCGACGTATTGGTGTGATAGAAAAGGACAAACGAACTTTATCGGTTTGATAAGTTTAGAGTACGTTTATGAATAAGGGGGTTAGTAATTATGGAAGTATGCATTTCTTAGAGTTTAGTTTAAAGTGTTGGAATTATTACATTTTTCTCTTCATAGTCAGCTAGGGCATCGTAGAGTGATGTCATAGTAATGTGTACGAAGATGATTCTCGTGGTTATCGTGAAGATAACATACTCAGTGATATCATTGCGTTGTTGCGGACAGGCAAGCATGCTTACTAAATCGATTATGGATTATAAAACCGATTAGATATAAAATAATAGTTTTATGAAGTTTTACGTCATTACTAAGAAGTATGCTTTCGCATGAGACTAGGTAAGGAAGGTAGTGGGTGCTACAGTATACACTTACATCTTCATACTCGTATTATAAATAATATTAGGAAGAAATAAGTTTTTTTGCAAGCTTTTATCGCCGACTGTAGCTTTTTTCAACAGTCATCTACTGCTCTCCGAGACGTTTCTAAAAACCCCTTACTCGATGGGATACGACGTTCCATGACAGAGTTCCTATGACCACCTTTCTGCTCCATCATCAGATCAGCTCCATGATACCATAATATTGATTTGTTACGTGATTTACATAATGTATGTGCAAAATTTCAGCTCAATCGGAAACCGGGAAGTGGGTCAAAGTTAGCTTCTACGTTTTGACGCACACTAACATACAAGGCAAGTTGAATAAAAACTTGTTAAATGGGTAAGTATATAAATATTAAAAACGTTAATATACGAGGCAGCACTACTCTAGGCACCCCAGTTTTTAGTGTGTTCGGCATTCCTAAATACTTGTTCTTACCTTATATGTATACCTACTTCTATCTGCTTACACTCCAGAGTGTTTAGTGGTCTCTTCTGCTTCCATGCCCGATCTGCTCTGCACATGGGGCTGTCGGTTATACCTATGTTAAGTATAGTGAGGTGTTTGTTCAGTGTGTTGTGTCCTGGGGCCGATTTTTGAGTCCCACGGCGTTCGAATTGAGAAAATTGTCACTGAAAATAATAGGCAATTCACCGTTTTCAACCGGTATTTTAGTGAAAGTGAGACTCAAAAATCGGCCCCCAGTAATGAATCCTACTATTTTGCGCAGTAGCCCAACCCATTGTTTACCAACATAATTTCTTGATATCGCAAGCGAGGTAAGAAGTCGCCGTCGATTCTTCCCGACAGCGTGTCGCCGTATAATTGTTTTCTGGAAATTCAAGCTGTTGCTTACACTTCACAAGTACCAGGCTCATAGGAACCATGAACCAACCTAATCGTATGGAATAAAACTATGGAAACGGATTAAATCACGTATAATGAATCGTATGGTTCAAATTCATAAAAAATGTTCTGTCATCTCCAAAAAAAAACAATACTAATTTAACCCCAGACGCAAAAACGACGGGGTGTTATAAGTTAGACGTGTATGTCTGTCTGTCTGTGTGTGTCTATCATCGTAACTCCCGAAAGGATGAACCGATTTTGATATTTTTTTCGTATGAAAGCTGAATTAGTCGGGAGTGTTTTACCCATCTTTCATGAAATTCGGTCCACTAAATCGGTTTTTTTTAATTTATTTTTTACAAATTACACGTTGAATAAATTTGAGCCTAACTTGCTATCACGATAGTTGCTTTTTACTACAATGTGGCCTGTGGCATCGACGTGAGAGACACGACATTTGCCATTGATTCAGAAGCTTTTGTTTAACAACTTTCAGAAAATTCATACTACGAATAGATATGTTGGTTGCGTTTGCCACAGAGCGCCTTCATACATCCCTGCATAAAGGGTGTCAAATAATCCTCACCACTACCTTCGGAGCTTCCCAGCTACTCTTGAAAACTCAAATTCGGGGCGTTCATAGAAGTTTTATGATAGAACCCAATTCCCACAAGATTCTCTTAAGGTTTGCAATGATAAAAGTAAAATCAACTTGCCCAACCAGTGTTTACTAACGTCATTTCTAGAGATCGCTGGCTGAGAAGTCGATATCGATTCTGCCCGACAGCGTGTCGCCGAGTTATTGTTTTCTGGAAACTCAGTCAGCTGTTAGTGTTACATACACTTCATTTCACGAGCACTGGACTCATAGGAACCAGTGTTACCTACTTATGAATGACAATTAATTATAGGTAATCTACAGTCAGTCAAAAGCCCGTAGGCCAGGAAATACGCGCACGGAAGTGGCGATGGATAGGGCACGTGCTACGCAGAGCAGATAACCACCTGTCCAAGCAGGGTCTCTGCTGGCAATCACCTGGCAGTAGACGGTCGGGACGGCCTTGTACCACGTGGAGGCGGTCAGTGGAGAAGGAGGCTGGCGCAAGTGGACTAGGCTGGAAGGATTTGGAAGCAGTCGCCCAGGATCGTGAAAAGTGGAAGATTCTTCTAAGAGCCCTATGTCCCTAGTGAGGGATAACAGGAATACATCATCATCATCATCATCAATCTACAGTCTATTAAGGGCTATCTACCAACATGAACAGTGCAAAAATTAATAGTTTTAAATGATTTAATTAGTTTCATCAGACTTATATTGACCGGGATATAGACCGTGATTACCTTAAAGCTCGGCCACACATGCGCGTTTTGATAGCGTAGGCGGAGCGGTAGCGGAGCGCAACGATAGCGGTGCGCCGGACGAACGCTGGCGTCTGGCGTTGCTCCCAGCGGACGCCGGCGGGAACTAACGAGCGCGGATTGCGAGCGGAATGCGCGCGGATTGCGATCCGCCGCACTGCTATCATTGCGCTCCGCTGACGCTACGCTATCAAAACGCGTATGTGTGGCGGAGGCTTTACCGTGAACGTAAAGTTAACGCAGCCAACGCGCGCGAATGAGGGTAGATCTAGCGCTGTCTACACAACTTTGACGTCCATCCGCCGTCATCAGTTTTCCATTCATGTAACTGCGTCGAAATGTCGGGCTCTCGAAATCAAAAAGGTAATCACGGTTTATATAAGTACCGGTCAATATATTTAAGTCTAATGAAAATTAATGTTAATAAAAATAGCGTTTTAAAGCGTGGCGTGGATCGGAGTAGTCGCGAGTCACTTTCTTGGACACGTGGCGAGCCAATCAAAGAACAAACGGGCCTCTCGCTCGTTTTTGCCCAGAACATGCAAGTTGTGGAATGAGCCTGGGGTGTTCCCCTCAGGTATTTATGGTTCGCAAAGGTCAGCAACGCATAAGTGACTCCCCTGATGTTGCTTATGTCCATGGGCGGCGATGACTGCTTCCCATCAGATGGCTCGTCTGCTCTTTTGCGGCCTATTTCGTTAAAAAAACCACATTGCCTCGCGACGTGTTTCGCTCTGTGTGGACCCGGCTATTGGCAGAGAAAATCAGTCGGTAACCTCTGTAAGCTATCAGAACAGTGGTATGGCGTGACGCGTCACTTACGCCCTTCCACCACTGTAACGTAACCTACATGTTGATGTTGACGCGTAGCGTACTACACGTGTCTGTCTTTACGCGTTCCTGTAAAGGTTTGTTTTGAACGTTTGTTAGTAGGTTAGGAATGGGCCACTGTGTTTATTGGCCGTTTAGACTGTTAATGAGTAAGTAGAAATTACGCTGGGAACGAATGGAAATTGCCAGGCCATGGAAACCTACCTGTTTGATTGATTTCTCGACCAATATTGTTTATTATAGTTCTTCGAGTGATGGTTAGACAAATAACAGGTATGTTGAGTGTTGTGTTTCGTGGCAGCACCTCTGCCTTATTTATTGAGAACAGCCGAGATGTAGTGAGCTACGTCTACTGTAATTTTAGGTACTTAAAAAACGTAAAAAAATAATTTGTATATTTAGCGGTAGTTACTTCAACTTTTGTCAGTTAATTTGATTAGGTAGTACCTAATTAAATAATAAATACTGTGGACACCTTACACTGATTAAACTCAGCCCCAAAGCAAAGCTTGTACTATGGGAGCTAAGACGATATAAATACTTAAATAGATAAATACCTACATACTTATATACATAGAAAACATCCATGACTCAGGAACAAATATCTGTGCTCATCACACAAATAAATGCCCTTATCGGGATTCGAACCCAGGACCGCGGCTCAGCAGGCAGGGTCACTACCGACTGAGCCAGACCGGTCGTCAAAACGACAATACGATCAGCGTTACTTTTATTGAATAAACTAACTGATAATATGACTTATTACTATTTAAACATGTGTACTAATACTTGTCGTGTCTACGCACAAACAATGTATAACTATCGTACCTTATCGATGTTATTGTATCAATTCGAGGGTCCCAGCTACGCAAAAGCCGCCGCGCACCTGTCATTAAAAATTGCCTTACTTTATAAATTATTTTATACCTATCGTTATAAATCATAATAATGTACTAACATCTTACTATCAAAACTGTGGCGGTTTGCGCTCTAAACTGGTTGACCTTCGACTCAATGTACTGAATTCCTCATATGATGTGATTTTGTTAACCGAGACTTGGTTACAACCCGGGATACAGGACTCAGAGTTGCTAAGTAGTGACTATGTTATCCACCGGCGGGACCGCGACCTTTGTACCCACCGTAAAAAGGACGGTGGTGGGGTGCTCATTGGAGTGCGGAAATCCATACAGGCGACCCGTTACGCGAACTGGGAATCAAAAGCCGCTGAGGATCTCTTTTTAGTGTTACCTACCGCAAATTATAATTTGATCATATGTGTTGTTTATATACCTCCTGCTTCACACAAAGATATATACCTTGAACACTTCAAATCTCTCGAAAGAATATGCGAATTAGTGCCTAACTGTAAAATGTGCATAGTAGGTGACTATAACTTACCTGATTTAACTTGGGTTGCGTCGCAGGGGTCGGTTGGGGTTCAGCTGCTATCTACCCCGAGCGAAGCTGCCAAATACCTACTTGATACTAGTCATCTCCTAGGCTTGCTTCAATATAATTCTCTGACCAATTTGAATAATAAAACATTAGACCTGCTTTTTTCAAATATAGACTGCCACCTCTCCCCTCCCGATGTAGTACTTAGTAACATCGATAGACATCATCCACCTTTTCAATTTAGTATTAGTCTAGCACTTGCCTCTACACTACCCTTAAAGAACGTGCCAAAATATAACTTTTACAAGGCTAATTACCCAAATATAATCAATGAAATAAATAAAATAAACTGGCCAAAGGAGTTAAATTCATTACAAACAAATGATGCAGTTAATAAATTTTATAATTTACTTTATGAAATAATAGAAAAAAATGTTCCTTTGTGTAGAAGCAAAAATGAAACTTACCCTAAATGGTTCTCGCATGCACTTATTAAGACGCTCAAACGAAAAAAAAAAGTCTGGCTGAAGTGGAAAACATATCAATCCCTTAAGGATTACAGAGAATTCTCTCTTTTAAGGGCACGTTGCAAAAATATGATGATAACTTGCTTGCGTATTTATACCGATAACACCGAAAATGCCATGAAGACTAACATAAAATCATTTTGGGCATATATCTCGTCACTAAAAAAAAACAAATCCAACTACCCTCAAACAATGACTTTGGGAAGCAAATCAGTCAGCACCCCAAATGATGTATGCGAATTATTTTCGACGTATTTTAATTCAGTCTTTGAAAATAAAAGTAATTACAATATATCCGATTTAGATGATCTCCCATGCTCTCCGACTGCCAATATTATCCCCGACATAACTATACGCGACACAGATATTAAACGTAAGCTCCGGCAACTGGATGCCAATAAAGGCCCTGGCCCTGATAAAATTAGCCCTCTTTTTCTTAAAAATACATCGCCTGCAATAATAGACCCTCTTGTAATCATATTCAATAAATGCCTTAGAGCCGGGACATTTCCTGAATACTGGAAAATATCCCATGTTACTCCCATTCATAAATCTGGATCTAAATCTCAAATAAGCAACTATAGGCCAATTTCTGTACAATCCTGTATTCCCAAACTACTGGAGTCATTGGTCCATGATGTAGTCTATCCTCTTGTCAAAAACAACATTATTCCACAACAACATGGGTTTATGGAACAAAAGTCGACATTAACGAACCTTCTTGTATATACAAACTTTCTCTTTACCTCTATGGATAAGCGGACGCAGGTCGACGTGGTCTATACGGACTTCCGTAAGGCTTTTGACAAAGTCGATCATATTTTACTGCTGCGTAAGCTAGCTTACAATGGTATTAAGGGTAACCTGTTGAGATGGTTTGCTTCTTATCTGGATAATCGTACCCAAAAAATAACCGTAAATGGATACGAATCCCGAGCGTCGCTGGTGTCATCAGGTGTAATCCAAGGATCCATATTAGGGCCGTTGCTATATATCCTGTTTATTAATGATATTAGTGAATGCTTTTTAAACTGTAAATTTGCCCTGTTTGCAGATGATCTAAAAATATATAAAGAGGTGAAAGATCAAAGCGACTGTAGACTTATCCAAGATGACTTGGATCGCTTCCACACATACTGCCTAACAAACAAACTTTATCTAGCCTACGACAAATGCGTACATATAACTTTCACAAAAAACAAAAACAAAATAGTAAATAGTTATAGTATAGGAGTAGAAAACGTCCAAAGAGTGCATCAGGTTAAGGATCTTGGGATTACTTTAGATGAAAAGCTTACTCTTGACCAACACGTCTACACAATTACAGCCAAAGCTTATAGAATGTTAGGTTTCGTTCTTAGGGTAGCCAAACCTCTAAAAAAGTCTTCATCTTACCTGTTGCTATACAACTCTTTAGTTCGTCCCTGTCTTGAATATTCATCCCAAATCTGGAACCCTCATTATCAAATCTACAAGAATGCGATTGAGGCTATACAAAAACGGTTCCTGAGAGCTCTTCACTATAGACTGACTCATGCTCGAATGTCATACGATAAGCTCCTTGAGCGGTACAAAGTTAAAACTCTGACTAGCAGGCGTGACGCTCAGGACGCAATTGCTTTGTTCAACATATGCAGGGGTCATTATAATTGTCCAGAACTGCTAGAGTGTATTGGTTTCCGTGCTCCAACCTACAGGACACGAACAATATCCCTGTTTGCATTACCTAATGTGTCGAGTAACGCTGGAGTCCGTGCTCCGCTTCGCAGAATGTGTCAAAACTACAACGAAAGCCTGATACCATTGCCCTATGACACAAGCCTTCTTGAGCTGACCATGGGACTCAGTCAATCTGTGTAAGAATGTCCTATTAATATAAAAAAAAAAATTCAAAACGAAACGATTAAACGACAATAGTTAATTATCATTTACAACCTGTGACTCTGGTGACAACGATAAGATAAGATAAGATTGTATCACCGATCATTGACCGTCTGATTTTAGGTTTGACCTAAGATATACCTACTGTCTAGACTTCCACGCGTTCTTTGTCATTGTGATAAGTACTATAAACATTTTAAAATAAACATATAGAATTTAGGGTTTATCTAAGTGTATTTTGACTGTCCATATTCTCTGTTACTGCAATGGTCTTTGCATGGTAACCGGATGCAAAGCCGAAAGTAGCTAGGTGATTACGATTAGGTGATATTTAAGTATGTGTAGTCTAGGCCATTAGCTATATATGTAGGAGGTAGGGCATGGCATAGCGAATGCATTTCGCTTTGTGTGGTAGGGCATGCACAGCACAGCGGATATCATCTCGCTCGAATCTAGAGCAGAGCCCAACTGGGGAAGTATCTCCGCCTTACAGAAGACCGCAGCCAAATAGCACTAGACTCTTACTCATAGTGTTGTGTTCCTGTCGGTGAGTAAGGCTGTCGAAGCTCAACGAGGTTACGTTGCAAAAGTAAGAACAATGCCTTATTTGTGTCTAAGATCTTATCAGGCTCGACGGAAGGACTATCTACGGAACTTATTTGTTCCGTCTATTGTCCTTTGAGTCGTCGGCAACCCGAACCCTAAGTAGCTGTTTATGTAACTTATAGAGTATATGTACAGTTCATCCTTTAATATTTTGCTGTGTAGGGTGTAGGTACTTAACAACCAGCAAAGTGGTTGACTGGTAGTGCCTTAAGGCATTATGTACATTTGTAGTTTCTAATGGGTTGTAGCATTTACGCATGTGACACCCTTTGAGTTGCAGGCGTCGAAAGGTTACGGCGACCGCTTTCCATTAGGCGGACTGTAGGTATGCTTGTTTGCCACCGGCGTGGCATTACTTAGACAAATTACCATATAGGTACAGTAGGTACGTTAAATATTTTGCATCATACATGCATATTAGACACATTTGTAGAGACGATTATGAAACAAAATGCCACATGATATTCAACTCGGCTACATATGATATCACTCCATAAAATCTGGAAGCAGACGCCAAGGTTACTAGCCAATTAGTTCAAGGCTCTAGGTTGGATTTCAGATTTCTAAACGGGACTTGTTTTGTTTTTTCGACCTTGGGCGAGACAAAGCTAAAAGTTTTGTCTTCGCATCCCACGGTTTGATATATCAATAAGGACCGAAATCTCTATGGTAACAATATATATAGGGTGTCCCAAGACTTGGAAATATCCGTGGACACAGTAAATAAAATACTAGATAGTTTTCCAATATATATTTGTGCGGCCGGCCGACCGCACAGGCAAACGAACCACAAACGAACTGAACCAAACTGACATGTTTACATTATGTGATATTGTCTAGAAAACGATTCTATTCAACCAGTAGAGTTTATAGTGGTACACATACGAACTTCATAGTTAATAAACTTATAAGCTGATGTAAGTTCCAACACCAAGACTATGAGACATTAAGCAAGAGTACCTAAAATATCGCTGATAGGGTATTATCAACTATTTTGCTGAAAAAACACTTTATGTTATTTTTAAAAGTTATTCTCTAAGAATTACATACCTTGTCTGGGAATCGAACTGACTTAAAAGTGAAAAATAAAATAACCTCTGTAGATGTAGAGATGTAAACATAGAGTCTTTAAATGTCAAGTCGAACACATAATATAAAATAATTCAAACTGATACAAAAAATATCTCAAGTGAATGTAAGTA
Source organism: Leguminivora glycinivorella (assembly GCF_023078275.1). Lineage (NCBI taxonomy): Eukaryota > Metazoa > Arthropoda > Insecta > Lepidoptera > Tortricidae > Leguminivora > Leguminivora glycinivorella. Next base: position 1,882,846 of record NC_062974.1, on the reverse strand, counting down.
TTATACTTTTATTATTATCCTTCATAAGCTCTATTCAAGACTCAGAAATCTAGATAATTATAATATTAACTAAAGAAAAGAAACAAACAAGAACAGAATGAAGTACCTCAGTGTAATCACTCAAAATTAATGTTACCTGGTAGGTATCATAGTAGAGCCCCTATTAGCTAGAACAGACCGGTCTTCACAAATTCCTGAACCCCTGGTTTTATTTTTAACTTGGGTCCCTAGTCCTGTCTAATAAAAGTTAAAAATAAATTTAAAATTGCCTGTGAGAGACCTGGGACAAAGAAGGCTATTCTATCTGGCTCCTATTGTATACATAACCTAACCACAAAATTAAAATTTTGAAAAAACCCCCGACCGCGGCATAGTGGACCGATTTTCATGAAACATTGACTTCAGCAATGTGTTCTTTAATTCATTCTGTTCATCATGTTCTTTAATTAAATAACACATTGCTGCAGTCAAAAAGAACGATACTCGCAAGTCTGCTATTGCTCAACATCTCATTGAGTCGGGTGCAAATCATTGGATCGAGTTGCATAGTCCTAAGGTAATTTCGACGGAACGCCACTACATACCGAGATTGGTAAGAGAAGCCATTGAGATTCACAAATATAAAAATTTCAATCGTGAGGATGGCTTCAAACTATCTAATGTATGGAATCCAGTGATTTGTTTGTGTAAAAAACCGGTGAAGTCAGAATTGAACAAACGTAGTGACACTGTGAGTGTAGTGTGTTTGGACAGACCATCGAGTGTGAATGCGACCAGTGGTAACGCTGAAAGTGAACGCAGCCGACGCGCGCGAAGGAGGGTAGATCGCGCGCTATCTATGCAACTTTAACATCCACCCGCCTTCGTCAGTTTTCCGTGATCATGATGCATGCAACTGCGTCGAAATATCGGGAGCTCGACAAAAATCAAAAAGGTAATCACGGTCTATATCCCGGTCAATATAAGTCTAATAAAAATAACCGTGAATCATTCAAAACTCTTATTATATCATTAGTAGTGTATAGTATAAGATATACAGTTCTCGCTGAAAAGTGTGTCATATTCTGTAAATTCTGTTGTATGTAGGTACCTATACAATGTATCTGGTGCCGTAGAAGAATGGCATTTCTCCGACGGAAAACGAAAACGAAACGCCGCGAAAGCTAGTCTGGCTCTGTCACGCCAATACGCACGAGCGATAGAGAAAGATATCTACGAGCGTTTTGGTTTCGTGAGCCTTTCATGAGCGTTTGTACCATTCGGCAATGTACCCAGGGTGTATATTGGCTCGTGCACAGAACTAAATCGTGCATATTGGCGCGACGGAGCCAGACTACATTTAGCGGCGTTTCGTTTTCGTTTCGCGTCGTAGAAATGCCATTTGGCTACGTGGTCTGGGGGCCGATTTTTGAGTCTCACTGTCACTAAAATACCGGTTGAAAACGGTGAATTGCCTATTATTTTCAGTGACAATTTTCTGAATTCGAACGCCGTGAGACTCAAAAATCGGCTCCCAAGACAGATAGTTTTCGCCGCATAGTTTGGACCCTTGCTTTTGTTTCTAACAATAGAACAGTCTACATTTCATACCACGCCCCCTCGCCCAGTGTTTATCAGTTTGTTAAGAACAAATACCGAGAAACATACGAACTCTTCTCTATAAACCTGACTCAGAGAATTGCAGCGTTATTTGCTGTAGGCGTTTACTATTAAAACGCGTGTGGCGTCTGGCATGGAAGCCTGTTCGTAGTTCTATATCCAGCTTGACTTGATACTGACTATAATTACATACATATATGTAATGATAAGATATCTGTTCTTGAACCAACAAAATCCTGCTTTGTACAGCAAATATGTTTAATTATCCCTTGCGGTATTTAATCCCGAACGGATTACACTTTCAAAACTAAAAAGATTGCCTATCTTATATTCTGAGAACGCACTTGCAGCTCCCCGGATGTCTCAAGGCGACGACGCGACGCGACGGTAAAACCTATATGGATAATTATTTAAATCTTAAATGCATGGTGATGTATGTATATATGCATCATATATTTGATGGCCCGTGGCTCGATATGTAGCTATCCACAACCACATTTATTATTATTCATTATTTATTACTACTTAATAAACAATTATTGTATTTTAACGCCGAGTTGAAAGGATTCTATAGTTGAACCACGAGCGAAGCGAGTAGTTCGAGAATACTAGTGGATAATACCCGCTGGTAAAAGAACAAAACACGTTTTCCGAAATAAATTAAATAATATAATGATTTATTATTTAAGGATTAAGATGAAATGGTGGAAAAGTGTAAAAAAACAGGATGATGGCGATTTTTAGTATGTGATTTAGGCTGATTTTTTCGAAGTTAGTAATTAGTTTATGTTTAAACTTTTTATCATAGGGGTTTCACAAATAGTGTACCTTTTTAATAGTAGTCAGTTTTTTTAAATAAAACTTACCAATAACGATATATTTATATAAATAAGATTTGGCCTATTTAACTTCTAACACTGATTTAGTATAAAAATCGATCTTAATTTTATTTTTTATTTTTCCCAGAGTCAGAAAACCATTGTCTATCACATATCTCTCATAAAAATTATCTCGTTAAAAGAAAAATTCATGCATTTAAGGGTTAAGTACTGTAAAATCTGGCCACTCTCATTTTCACCTTTGCGTGGTGTGTTGTGTCTGCTCGCTTGTATCATATGTAATTCATATAAGTATGTATCCTGTTAGTAATAAACATAAAGTCACACCAACACATGCGTTATGCGTGTACGCATACTATGCGTAGTAAGTGTAGTGATCATATGCAGTTTGCGCATGCACATTGCACAGTAGGCCCATTCCTAACGCTAATTATGCATTGTGCTGATTTTCAAACGTTTCAGTATGGTTTCATTGGTAAAATATATCTTTCCCTACCCTGTCCGTAAGAATCCTTATCAATTAAAGTCCGCGTGTGAACAATATTTTTTTTTATTATTATTATTTGTAAAGCAGGCAGGCAGTTGTAGTAACTGATAAAGCCTGTATCCAGTTGTCGGTAGAGGTTTCAGGTTCAGGTGTTATGTGGAATTAGCACTGTGCTTGTCTAACTTATTTTTGAATTCGTTTACACTTTGGGCCGATATTACATCCTCCGGGAGCTGATTCCAAGCTTTTACCACTCTATTACTAAAGAAATGTCTATGAGGATTGTTGTATGACCTGCGAGTGACCAGTTTATACTGATGACCTCTCAGACGGGTGTTGTTATTACGTTCTAGCATTTTATGAAAATCTTTGATATTTTATGTTTCTATTTTCGGTGTTCGCAGGATGCAACCACTTGATGACTTGACCCTTTGGCATGGAAATAAGGTCTGAAAGGTTTTGCGGGTCCGAGCGGGGATCAAAAGGGTTGAGAAGGGACACCTTGTTATCAAGTCTCAAGGTCGCGCGGTTTGCTACTGCTCTGCAACATTCTTCATTATTTTTTATTTTAGATTTTTGCCTTTGAAATCCTTCCTACATCCGATATCGGATCGGATAATGTGAAAACGCACTTACCGGGGTTCGAAACTTCGAAGTCCGAACTCGGGACCACCGGCTTCACAGGAGTGTCACTACCCACTAGGCCCGACCGATCATCTTACAGGAGTTGTGTCATCTTATAAACTGGCAATAAATGAATAAAAGAGGAGAGAGGGGAGTATGTACATCTGAATGGAATGGTGACATTGACATGGTGTTCTACGATATGTGATACTAGCATTTGCCCGCGGCTTCGCTCGCGTTAGAAAGAGACAAAAAGTAGCCTGTGTCACTCTCCATTCCTTCAACTATCTCCACTTAAAAAATCACGTCAATTCGTCGCTCCGTTTTGCTGTGAAAGACGGACACACAAACAGACACACACACTTTCCCATTTATAATATTAGTATGGGTTTCAATAAAAAAAGTCTCTCCTGAAGATTAACAAAGAGAATACCGCACCGTGTGGTTTGTGCTATAAGAAAAATTGTAGGCGTTTTAATTAATTTAGTAATATGATATTGTAATAAGTAAATTAACATTTATATGTACATGTTTAAAACGTGAAAGGTGACAGAAAACATTGACGGGAACAATACACCTTTTCCCCTGACTAGCTCGGAAACACGTGTTTTGTCCTTTAATACCAGCGGGTAAAAACGCATTTTATCCACTAGTGGGTAAAGTAATTTGACCTCGAATAAAGTCAAATTAACTGCTTTAAAATTGATAAAAGTAGGTGAATCTAGTAATAAAGATGATTTACCACCTGTGGAACTACTGGAAGCAGTGATAAACGCATTTTTTGCGTTGGAGTTTCCTCGCTATAGTGAGAGGAAAAGTTACACTCGGGTGCAAATGTATTTTACTTCTCGTGTGTTAAAAAACTCGCAAGTTCAGGATTCTATTCTCGAACCACTCGCTTCGCTCGTGGTTCAACTATAGAATCCTTTCACTTGCTCGTTTTTCAATTCCACACTCGGCGTTAAAATACAACTTTGCCCCCTTGTATAACAAATAACTATTTTTCATATGGACAGGTCACTCAAGTCGCTCAAAAAAGATTCCGCGTACAGAGAAATAATGCGATAATGCGATTGATATTATTTTTCTGAATGTGTCTTTAAGCAGATCTCTAATATTTGTGTTACAATTTTCTTACAAAATATGATACTACCTTTTTTTTTAGGAGGGGAAAAATGCATTACGCATACCACTCGGGTACGGGGAAAGACCCGAGTGGTTATGTGGGACTCCTTATTAAGGGCTAATGAGACCCAAAGACCTTTACAGGGGACAGCTCAATCACATTTTTTACCATACGAAATTAAACCTTATTACTGAAACAGAAAGTCGATCGTATCAGACAAGCGAAAACGGTCCACATGAGAGGGCATTGTTTGGGCTGGTGTCCCTCTCGCACGTGTTGCCAGTGTTAATGAGGTTTCCATATTAGTAGTATTTTTATCTGTATATTACCTGACTTTATAACTTCTTATTTTATTTTAATGTTATATTCAAACTAGGGTTTCGATATATTTCAAAAAATTTGAAAATAATTATAATGTGATTATTTTGATGCCAGTAAATAAAAGATTTGTATAATTAAAAAATACTTTCAATTGGGTGTTAGTAGATTTAGTAGTAACTTTGAAAATTGACTGGTATCCCCAATTTATGACAGTGATGACGTCACTGAATAATGTTGACATTGTCAGCAAGTGCGAGAGGGACACCAGCTCAAACAATTACCTCTCATGTGGACACACTTTTTGACCTAATTAAACAATCTAGTTTAATAATTCTAAATCTATGATGAGACCCCAAGTCTACCCACTAAACAACCCCCCCGTCTGCCGCCATTGTGCTGTGGCGGTGGGCTGCAGGCTGCAGGTACGCTCGCGCTTTACTTCTACAGCAATATGATATTACCTTTTTTTTTTCGTGGGGAATGCGTTTACGCATACCGCCAGGTCTGAGGTGGTGGGCGACCCGGTCGGTTATGTGGGGCTGAGGCTGTAAAGAGGCCCCCCTACCCACTAAACCCCACGGTGTCCTCTCACCGCTTTGTGTGCGGGGTTCCCGGGAAGCTGTAAAGTGCATCCGCGGAATATGATACTACCTAACTCAACCTCTTTGTTGGGGCACCTAACTAAATATTATTTACATGAGAGTAGACTACTGAACACATCTTCCAACGCTGCCCACTCCACTCATACCCCGGGCCTGCTGAAGATCTGAACATCGTGACACCGGACCTGGTTGACTGGCTTAGCAACCTCAAGGCTACACTCTGATTGCTTTTAGATATAATTTGCCATACGATTAAATAAATAAACATGAGAATATGTACGCAATGAAACTAAGACTGTATACAGGGTGTAACAAAAATGGTGGTGATCCGATTCGCGCGGCCCGCCTCATACAAAAGTGAAAATTTTCACTTTTGTATGAGGCGGGCCGCGCGAATCGGTCGAATCTCCATACAAAGATAAAAAAATTTTTTGCGAAAAAAAAATTTTTAACCTACTTTTTCCTGATAAGAATACGATACTGAGTACGCCCTTAAACGGATCACCACCATTTTTGTTACACTCTGTATAACTATAATAAGTAGTTTTATAATAATAATGAGTCTAAATATGTATGGAATACACACGCTGTATAGCGATATAACAGCAATTTATATGCCGAAGTGAACGGAATTCAATTTATTCAATAAAAACACGGTGTATATATATTCAGCCTTACGGATGAATTATTTAGGGAGATTTGGCTATTTATTGGTGTTACTTATTATGTCATAACGATGAATGTTTGTTATACTATTGATTGAATAGAAAGAGGAGATTGGGGAACAGCGTTCGTGGTCAACGGGTGACTGAGGAAAAATTATCCGTTTCCATAGTTTTAGTTCATGAGTAACTATCGCGGTAACCGAAGACAATATTATTTATAGTTATATACTTAAGATGCATTTTAATGGAATAAACATGAATGAAGTAATTTACCTGATGTTGACTATATTATGCAATGTCGATTTTTGTCAATAGTAAGTAATTTATACACTGTGTCACTTTTGATTTCCGTTAAATTCAACACGTCGTTAGGCCCATGAACACAACAAATTAATAAATAAGTGTGAGAGAACCTTAAAGATATAAGATAAAAAAATGACACTTTCCTTCAAATGTCAAAATATGTAGGTAATTAGTATTAGGTATAAGATATGATCTATCTCTCCCTGCTTCACCCAAATTAGTACTCAATAGTTTTACGTGACGACTGATGACATAACACTGTTATGATTTTGATTTAGGCGTGTACATGATTGTACTACTACATCTCACTACCAGTGCTAATGTGACCGAGAAAAGACGTTATTATTTTTGGAAATGTATATTAAATTTTGTGTGATAATCATTTTATTATTACAAAGTGTTCATAGCGCTACAGAAGAAAATGTAGAATATGAAGACGCAGGAAATTCCATCTCCTCTACCGAGGCTCCGGATGTATCTAGACTGTTATCCTTATACGCTGCAAATGCTCAATTATTGGCATTACTACACGGATTATTCTCAGACGATTCCAATAACAATAGCACAGATGAACCGGAGACAGTGAGAGCTTTGGAAGTCACAGAGATGAAAGACACGACAAAAGCATTTGAGCTCAAATCTACAAAAAAATTGGCCGGCCATTTAGTACACTTTCCACTTTATAACAAAAGTAAGGTAATTTACACGGTTACCGATAGACCAACGAAACGTAAAGTAGCAAAAAAAGCTAAATGCAAGTTTTGCAAACTACAGACATATAAAACTACCGCTGAAATATATACAGAGCCTAATCTCGTTGAACATATCACAAGAAACATATCAGTCACCACAACACCAAAAAGTGTAAGCGTGGACCTTTTGGAAAACCAAACTACAACTAAGGAGTCTATTATTGAAGTCAATTTTAAGCCATCCAGACTTTACGATAGGCTATCAAAAGTTCGGATCAGCCGGAGTTTTAAGATTATGCCTAAATTGGTAGGTTTCGAGAACGTTTTTAAAATAAAAAAGGTAAATTACAGCTTTAAAAAATTTGAAGAACCGAAATTAGAGATTGAGACTTATTTTGATAGCCCCACTAACAAATCAAGTTATACACCTCCACACCGGAACGTCACAAGCCATACGGGGGTCGCGAAGCAAATCTTGAGGGCTCTCAGGAGGAAGAAGCCGCAGAGCGTTGCTGGCAAGGCAGATCGCGGCCAGAACCAATCACGCAGTCACGAAATAAAGAATATATACGTTTATTTCCCTTCGCGCAAAAAGGATGCTTTGGAGCTTTTGGATACTGATACGCCCCAGTCTCATAATGTATTTCAAGTCACCGCTATTCCTGACGTTGCTGATCTCCCATCACAAAGCGACTATGTCAGCCCGAATTTCAAATTAGTATTTCTTTTTTTAACAACTCCAAAGCCAACCAGAGAAACCACCACTTCTTTTTCAAAATTTATCGAATATCAGTTTAAAAATAAAAACGAAACATACAAAACATCCAGGCGGAAAGGGCCTACTTCTAATGTAATAAAAAATGGTGACAAAGTACAATCAAACAGAAAAGATATCCAATTCGTACAATGGTTTTCAAAAGTTAATACTGGCCATGAATCTCAAATTCCTGCTAGACACCGCAAAATTACTTGACCAAGGCACAAGCAACGCTAATGCATATATATATAAAGAATATAAGATTAGTAAATACAGAAAACTAAAGACAACCCTGTAAACAAATTTTATGTTGTGAAACGCCGTGGTATCGAAATGTGCAGTGACGATCTTGAAACAACTCGAAGAAGCCATGGCGGCTCGAACAACGTCCAGAAAAGGTCCACAAAAAAGCGTTGCAAGAATAATTACAGATAGACTCCAACCTATATTCACAATTAAGGAGGGCATGAAAGTCGACCACAAATGAATGGAATAAAATCTAAAAAGATGATAATTAAGAAAATAAATATTAGGTTTAGGAAGAACCTCAGAAACCAAAGTGTTTTAATGCTTTACTTATTATTTGTTATTTCGAGTTTTTGTTAGCGATTAGTTTAAGGTAAGGTCAGGCCATAATAAGTTGGCTATGATTCTGATCACCATGTCTCTGCAAGGGTCAAGAAAAATTTCATTGCAGAGACGTCTAAAATACGAGTAACACGTGCATCGCCGAAGCTGTCAAAATCGTTGCCACCATATCTTTGATGGACTCCATAACAATAAGAAATATTTTGATATTTATTACTAATTACTTAATACATTTCGTTATTTTTTAAGATTTGTTTTATTTATAAAACCTTTGAGTTATGATTAGCTTGGAAGTAAGACTGGGAGCACGACAAAAAAACAAAAAGGTAATCACGGTCTAAGTTCAATATACTTGAGTCTAATAAATATAGCAAGAGTAAATAGGTATCTCATAGGTAAGCGTGATCCACCGTAGACCGCATCATCACTTACCATCAGGTGTGATCGTGGTCAAACGTCTACCTATTCATACTAAAAAAAAAACGAACGAAAAACGAGGTAGGGCATATCAAACGAGGTAGGGCATAGCGAATGATATTCCGCTTTGTGTGGTAGGGCACAGCACAGCGGATATCGTCTCGTTCGAATCTAGAGCAGAGCCCAACTGGGGTAGTACCTCCGCCTTACAGAAGACCGCAGCCAAATAGCACTAGACCCTACTCATAGTGTTGTGTTCCTGTCGGTGAGTAAGGTTGCCAGAGCTCAACGAGGGTGCGGTGTGCTGATGACGGGAGGACTTACGGAACTAACTTGTTCCGTTTATTGTCCTTTGAGTCGTCGGCAACCCGAACCCTCCTTGGAACTTGTACACTCCTTTTTGCTGTGTACTTAACACAGCAAAAGGGAATGTACAAGTTTCTAATGGGGTGGCAACGCGCATGTGACACTGTTTGAGTTGCAGGCGTCCATAGGTTACGGTGACCGCTTTACATCAGGCGGGCCGTATACTTGTTTGCCACCGACGTAGTATTAAAAAAAAAAAAAAATAGGACATTCTTACACAGGTTGACTGAGTCCCACGGTATACTCAAGATGGCTTGTGTTGCAGGTACTCATATAGTTTATGAGTACCTGCATATTTGAAATACTTACATACATAGAAAACATCCATGACTCAGTGTTGTATACCCGGGTGCCTCAGGAGGATGGCAATTAATTAATACACAAATCACTTCTGAAAACACAGCTCTATATTTTATATGAATTAAATTAAAATAAACTATTACATTTTACTAATTATACATACTTGACAGCTAATGAATATCCATACTACCGTCCAAGCGCAGTATTCCTCAGTAACAAATATCAGTGCTCATCACACAAGTTACCCTTACCTGGATTCGAACCCAGGGCCGCAGCTTAGCTCACTAAGCGCTAAGCCAGATCGTTGCATTCGTAGCAGAAACCCTCGAAGAAGGCCTTTGTTATCAGTGGACCAGCTGATATGATGATGATGACCGAATGAATAGGGTCGGGCCTAATAGGTTAGCGCTCTAATTGTGAATGCAGACGCACTGTCTCGAGTACGCAGCGTAAGTATTGCAGCCAGTATCCACAGTTGTGGGCCCCTTTCGGGTAAAAGGGGCCCACAACTGTGGATACTGGCTTTTACCCGAAAGGGGCCCACATATTTAAGTTAATTTAATTTTTTCTCTTATTGCCAATTATTTCTCATTTATGTTTTAAGTATGTGTGGAACAAATAAAGCTTTATTTATTTATCCACAGTTGATCGAATAGAGACTAGATAGATTTAACATGCGATAATAATCCACAGTTGATTTTGAAATGATTCGATTTGACATTTATAAAGTTGATGATCAAATAAGGCTCCAACACGATACCCAGCCACCGTCTTCCAGCACGGGTCCGTAGCATGGTCGCGCGATAGACGATAAAACATCAGGCCGTCCCTATCGCACTATAGTAAGCGCGATAGGGACGGCCAGATGTTTTATCATTTATCGCGAGACCATACTTGTCTGCCTGGCAATATTTGATAAGGGTTTCCCCAAACCTATCGACGTGTAGACTCATACCGACTAAAAATCGCTCTTTAGTACAGTGAAACCTGGATAAGTGAGACTTCAAGGGACGAGAAAATTTATCTCACTTAAAGAGGTATTCCACTTATTCAGGGTCTCAGTTAGACAGGTATAATAAAATGTTTGTCTCATTTATAGAGGGTATCACTAATAGAGGCCAGACTAGGGGATATGTCAGTTATAGAGGTGATAAATGAGGTGTTTTGCTTATAGTTATGTTAGTTTTAGTTGCATATTTAAAAGAAAGGGTAAAACAGCCTAGTTAGATTATATTGTAACGTCATTGGGTCTTAGAACTTTTACATATGTATATTATGAAAGATATATTTTTTATATTTTTTTATGTTTCTTATCGAGATTTTGGTTTTAATTACTTAAAATAAACAAGAGAACCCTTTAACTCACCTAAACACAAAAGATCTATCGCGTAATTTAAAGATGGGTTAAGAATTATTAAAAATATGGGAATTGATTTTCAATAAAGTCCAAGTTACAGAGGTCGTAGATTGACTGTATGTCAGATACAGAGGTAAATTCCTATGAAATTCTCAACAAACAATTAAGTGAATATACATTTCAAATATAGTCTCAGTAACAGAGGTAAAATACACCCTCTGTCTCACTAATAGAGGGAATAGTGACAATAAAATCGAAAAGGCTAAATTCTCAGTTATAGAGGTCTGTTTTGTCTCACTAACAGAGGTAAATCGGTGCGAAAGTGTCGGGACCGCACCCTGGGTCCCAGCTAAAGAGGTTTCTCACTTATCCAGGTCCCACTTAACCAGGTTTCACTGTATATATAAGCGTCGGAATGCTGAATGTAGCCATATACGCATGTTCATACAAAGGCCTGATTTAAACGGCGTGCCAACTCGCATGCGAATTTATTTACATTCCGGGCTGTTGAGGTTAAATACAATTTTGCACAGCCATCAAATACCGCAATGTTTGACGACCGGTCTGGCTCAGTCGGTAGTGACCCTGCCTGCTAAGCCGCGGTCCTGGGTTCGAATCCCGGTAAGGGCATTTATTTGTGTGATGAGCACAGATATTTGTTCCTGAGTCATGGATGTTTTCTATGTATATAAGTATGTATTTATCTATGTATATCGTCGCTTAGCACCCATAGTACAAGCTTTGCTTAGTTTGGGGCTAAGTTGATCTGTGTAAGGTGTCCCCAATATTTATTTATTTATTTATTTATAATGTAAAAAAACTCGTATGCTAGTTCTCGTACCGTCTAAATGGGCCCTAAAGAGCGATTTTTGGTAAGCGAAAGCCGATTCTTCGTCGATAGGTTTGAGGAGACCCTTAGGTTCCCGAACCCACAGGTTTCCTCACATGAGTTAGAAGGCAAACGGGCAGACAGGGCGCCTGATGACAGCGATCACTGCCGCCCATGAAAACTCGAAACACCAGAAGGATTGGAGGTGCGTGACGATACAGGAGGGGCCAATTCTCCATACAAACGCTCTCGACTATTTCCTCTCTGGTTTTTGAAGATAAACCAATGACTTTTTCAACACAGATTATTATTATTTTTATCTGTGTCGGACCGTTTTGATTTTTTTGATATTTTTATTTTTAAAAACGCTAGAGCCCATCAAAAATTTCCAAAAACGGTCTTATTGATTATCGCGCAAAAAAGGTGTGGTATTAAATATTGGTAACAATTAGCCAAAAAAACGGTCCGACACAGATTATTTCATTGTTATTCAGATTCTCAAATTTCGTTACGATTGATTAAGTTTTGAAGGAGGAAACAGTCGAGAGCGGAACCTCGATTTTAAAGATTTTTTCGCAATATCTTAAACCTGAGTTGTTCTGAATAGATAATTTTTTTTTCGATAAATCTAGTTAATAACACTAGTATATTTAACTAAAATTACCAAATTGAAAGGGGTGCTCCTTTCCATTTTAACATTTTCGCTCCTGTAGCGTCTTAGGTACTCGCATTTAAAGTAAATGTAAAAAAAAATATAGAGGTACACTATACATTCGCAAGTGTTGGATCTCATAAGCGCTTTGATGTACCTACTATACTGGTTTTTATAATAGTACTGTGTGTCAGACGCATCTGCACTAGAAATGTAATGAAGCGATGGCTGCTTGCGCAATGTTGACTCCAGATTATACGGCGTACATTATGTTATCTATGCGAGCTCCGAGCCAATACTTAGAAGTACATCTTAATCTTAATAATTATAATAGGATAATAAATCATGAATGATTGGGTGAATTTATAATCGATATACTTAAGTTAATTTATGGATATAGTTTAACGCCATATCTTTATCCCTAATTGGATCTCTATAGAAAACTGTCCGCGGAGCTTTTTCATGATAACTACTTCGATCTTATATGTATGTTTACCATAAGTTGGGTACAGTCTTGCAAATCGTTAAAATGCGTTTCTCAGAAATCGCTGTACCTACGTCTACAACTATTTATTTTCTAATTTAATTTAATTTCTAACTTATTTTCTAATTTAATTATTAGTCAGAGTTGTCTAGTATAAGTAATTAATAAAATTCTGTAAATTTTATATTAATTGTCTTATGTCGTTTGTCAGTTGTTAAAGTAAAGTAAAAAAAATCGTTTATTGAAGAAGTAGGATGTTACAACCTGTTTCGAATCGTCAAAATTACATTAAATTTAATTTAAAAAATAAAAAACACATTTACAAAAACAATATAACTTAACAATAAACCTATTAACATTTTGTAATTCTTTTCATTGTCGAGTCAGAGCGTTCAGTATTAGAGGCTTATAGGATCTTGAATCTACACGTCACGTCATTTGAAAACTTTTTGAAAAAAACTAGTCTTTTTTAAATCACATCGTCCGAATATAAGCATACATTCCATGAATCCACCTTATGGTAAGCAGTTTCCACAGCCTATGAAAGTATGAACTCCATTAAAAAATATATCGAGGGTTTACTGGTGAAACCCGATAAGGTGAGCAAACTGGTTTTTGAAATTCGAACTAAGGTGCATTAGGGTAATTCCGAATGACAGAAATGCTCTGGTAATTCCGAAAGGGAAACCTTAATATGATGGAAATAATGGTGATTTTTGTGCGACTTTCGAACTTAGACGACTTTCGGAATTACCCTAATGCACCCATGTGCAATTTCCAGAATGTTATTTGGACAAATGATTTCGATTTATCGGGTTTCACCAGTAAACCCTCGATATTGTTTTTAACCCCCCACGCAAAAACGACAGGGTGTTATAAGTTTGACGTGTCTGTCTGTCTGTCTGTTTGTCTGTCTCTGTGTGTGTCTGTCTGTGGCATCGTAGCTCCCAAACGAATGAACCGATTTAGATTTAGTTTTTTTTGTTTGAAAGCTGAGTTAGACGGGAGTGTTCTTAGACATGTTTCATGAAAATCGGTCCACTATTTGTGGTCAGGTTATCTTTCATCGTTCACAAATGAGTGACGTTCTTTAAATTGTAGTTAGTTCAAATCATTTGGCTTACTCGATGCTTCAACCGCTCTCATCTCATTCATTGGCATTATCTTAATGTGCTATTATCAGCGGCACTGCGATACGACAAAAGTCAAATATTTACATTATTTATGACCCGCACAATCTGTGTCAATAATGCGACGTCGCTACTGTACTGTTCACAAACAACTCAACAAACTTACATCCCAAAAATATATATACACGTCTCTATGACAATAGGGATGAAACTACATTTAAAAAATGGCATTCAGTTTAGTCCGTCAGTTAGATCGTCTAAAAATACTGAACACATATTTTTCGCTAATATGTAATGAATGAAAAAATCCAAAGAAACAGGGCATCAAAGTTCCGGAGTGGGGGCTTGTGACGTCACTGTTAGGTAAAAATTGTACCTAGGCGTGACGTCACGCAAAACTTTAACGCACTGTACCGTTGTTGGCGTGTAAAGATGTTATTGAACTCGACTGTAAGTACCTACTTCGTATTTGACGCTGATTTATTAGCCAATTGTGTACCTATTGGTCTTAATTGGCACCCAATGTTTTTCGGCTGAATAAGTGGTTGGACAACTATGGATACAAATCATGAAAGTTACCGGGACGTATGTGCAATGGTATTTTATTTTCACCACACCAACTGTTAAAGGCTTACTTTGCTATTCGAAAACAGATAGCAAAATTGCATTTTATCCATAAGAGTGCTAAGTAATTTCATACTTTTAACTCGATGTCTTAATATTGTCTTCGGTTACCGCGATAGTTACTCATGAAATAAAACTATGGAAACGGATTAAATCGCGTATAATGAATTTAAAATACATCCCGACGTGCCAGGCAGGCGCTGTTGGCGAACGAGCTCAAGATACCGCGTGTCAAGCAGAAGGCCCGTTTGAAGATCCCTACAGTCGAGCGCCGGCCTGCAATTCTCCCTTTTGTTAGAGGGGTCACACATAGGATCAGCCACATCTTGAAACGGGCTTCTATTAAAACTTATTTCAAGCCTATGAAGAAGATGTCCCAATTCCTGAGGCCTGTGAAATGTCAAACTCCTCTACAAAGCGCGGGAGTGTACAGGCTAGACTGTGAGTGCGGCCTGTCATATGTGGGACAGACGAAACGAAGCATTTCCACACGGGTGAAGGAACACATAGCGGATGTCAAGCACCGTCGGCAAAGGTCTGCAGTCTCTGAACATGTCATGTATAAAGTCAATCATGCTATAAAGTTTGACAAGCCTCTGGTTCTCGCTAAGGAGAAGCGATATATACCCAGAATGTTGCGAGAGGCCATTGAGATCAAGAAATATCCAAACTTTAATAGAGAGGATGGCTTTACTTTACCACCGGCTTGGGATCCAGTAGTACATCTGATAATGGAACAAGCACGACGAAGGCTGTGAGGCATTTGTGTTGTATGGTGTTGGACATTTGCAGTTTGTTTCTTTGTCAATTTTGTTTAATTGGTTAATTATTTTTTAACAGAGTAATGGTAAAATTTTTTGAATATTGTATAACTAGCTTTATTAATAGTGTGTGAACCTGCCTTAGAAATCTAGATTATTTCTGGTCATGGTTCGTTAATATTTCTTGTAAGTGGGTAGCTTTTGCACATTTTAATTTTTCCTCAGTCACCCGTTGACCACGAACGCTGTAAAGAGTTCGAAACGTCGGGATGTATTTTAAATTCATTATACGCGATTTAATCCGTTTCCATAGTTTTATTTCGATGTCTTATGTTTACTGGTAGAATTTACCTATACAATGATGATTTTGAATCAATAATTATTGGATAAATTGTTGAATTTGATTTAAATAGTTGATGTTTTATAGTCAGTAGTTTGTTCGTGTTGGTGTGGTGAAAAATTTTGTGTTTCACTTGGTGGAAAAGTTTTTTTAACCTTCGTGCCTTGAAACCCTCGCAACGCTCAAGATTCCACTTATTGCGAGTGGTTCAATATTGGAATATATATTGGAATATTTCGCTTGCTCGGGTCGGGTATCAATTTTGGCACGTGCGGTTAAACAACTTTGCCCCTTAAAACAAATAACTATTACAGTCTCCATCTGATGTATCAAAACGGGCAAAGTGATCAGAAATATAGCTCGGTATTTGTGAGCACCGAATAATTATATACATAAGTGCGTATTCACATTATCCGATCCGATATCGGATGTAGGACCGATACCCCATACAGGCGCCATCTTGGATTTTTTCCATTGAAATCCTTCCGATATCAGTGCAAGAAGAAAGCGGATGTTTGCCAGCTGCGGCATAACTAATAATACTTTTTTTACATACATACATACATACATACAATCACGCCTGTTTCCCATGAAGGGGTAGGCAGTGCACATGAAACTAATCAGGTTTCAGTGCCACTCTTGGCAAATAAGGGGTTGAAAGAAAACAAAACTGTGACATTGCAGTGACAGGTTGCCAGCCTCTCGCCTACGCCACAATTTAACCCATATCCCACAGTCGCCTTCTACGACACCCACGAGAAGAAAGGGGGTGGTGAAATTCTTAACCCGTCACCACACGGGCATTTTTTTTATAAATAAAAAAAACATCTGTTGATATTTTTATTTACGAAGACGCGTGCTTTTTGCTCATATAGTAATTAACTAATTAAACACTAGATTTTACAAATGCGTCAAAGTGATTCTAAAATACATGGTGCAGTGCATTTTACAGTCTGGCAAAAAAGAGTAGAAATTAACATCGTATAATTTGAGCAGTTCCCAAAAACTTTGTAATAGCCACGTCAACAAATTTTAATTGAACCTATTTTGTTACCAACATTTAGTAATATAAGTCGACTTTCATAAGATATATAAGGGATCATTATTACAATTAAGAAAATATAGATACTAGAGAACTTTAATGACGAAATAAAACTTACAAAAAAAAAAAACAATTCATCAAATAAACCTTGGTAACAAAATAGGAATAAAAACAAATTATTAAACTTTTCCCTTAATTTTTGTACAAACTTTTTTGTGCTCATCACACAAATAAATGCCCTTACCGGGGTTAGAACCCAAGACCGCGACTTAGCTTTAAAAGAGTAGATTTAAAAGGGCATGGCGAAGTTGTCATTTTTTTAATTTCTACTATTTTGCCAGCCTATGAGTAAGAACTGGGGACCGATTTTTGAGTCTCACGCGTTCGAATTCAGAAAATTGTCACTGAAAATAATAGGCAATTCACCGTTTTCAACCGGCATTTTAGTGACAGTGTTCAAAAATCGGCCCCCTGGCTAATAATTGCAGTCTATTAATAGAGAAAGCTTGCGTAGCCGCATGCACAAACGTTCACGAAACGAAACGCTCGTAGATATCTATCTCTATTGCGTATTGGCGCGACAGAGTCAGACTACCTTTCGCGGCGTTTCGTTTTCGTTTCGCGTCGTAAAAATGCCATTCGGCCACGGGGCCTGTTAATTTCATATTACTTGTTTGACTAAGCAGTTGAGATAAGAGCTATTTAGAGATTTTTATGATCATTGTAATGCCAATGTATAATTATATGATTTGCAGCGTGTGGATTCCATACGGGCGAATAATGTATCCAGTTATAGTATCTAATCATACGAATCATATAGGATAATCATTTTATTAAAAAGTGTTATTAATTAAGAGTAATTATTTTTTTAAATCTGACCAAGCAGCAATGTACGCCGTCCATATTAACTTGACATGACATAAACGTCATGTCGTAATGACGTTTAGGTAGGTACGCTAATTGATGTGGACGTAATACATTGCGTGCTGAATTATTATGTATGAAAAAAATATCTCATCTATTCAATAAAAAAACCATGTAGTTATGCTCCTTAGGTCCAATACTAATCGTTATTCAAATATTCGCCCGTATGGAATACACACGCTGTATAATACATAATTATAATAAAACAACTGACGCAATTTAATTTTAATAATTTTGATACTCTTTAATTTAAAACATCGTCGTGGTAATAGTCCTTATTTGGCATAAAAAATTGAATTACAATAGCTGTTTTTTTTTTAATTTTTGATCATTAACGCTCGGTCACACTCACATGCTAATATCAATCTTCGTGCATTTGTCAAATTTATGATAGCTATTACACCACGCAGTTTAGGGTTGAATGAGTTAAGCGGCAAAGGAAAAAAAAAAAAAAATGTATCTTCTATAATAATTATACATCCTCTACCCTACCCTAAGCTACCCTAAGGTTGTCTGGAAGAGATCGCTTTTTAGCGATAAGACCGCCTGTTGTTACCTAGTTATACTCTCACTCAACATTCTGTATATTTATAACATGTAAAATGGTGCAATAAAGAATATTTACTTACTTACTTACTTATACATTTATACAAACGACTCTTTACGTCGTCTTTTATTTCTCAGCAAAACAATCAGGCCGATTCGGGAAATATTAGTAAAATATAAGATGTGAACACGATCACTGTTTAACGTTTTTGCTTCACTTTCAAACTGGCGGATATTATTATCTTATTCACATCTTAAAACATCTTGTTCGAATAGGGCTGAACATCTCAAACCATGCGCGCGTTTGCGTCTGCGCCACTCCGCGCCCGACTGTCAGCGCGTGCGCGCGTCCGCGATGTCAGTGTGATCTGTGCTGTGTTTGTGTTCTTAATTCAAAAATAAAAAATCGTGTAACCAGCCATGTATACCCAAGAAGTTCTAAGCAAAAAGGAATCAGACATGTCAAAGAACCTAGTGACTGGTGAAATAGAATACCGACCGAAGAAGAAGCAAGGATGCATGATAGGTCTAGTGGTAGCCGTAGGTGTGCTCGCGCTGTCCCTTGCTGTCCTTACCGTGGTGAGGGAGATGCAGATATCGCGGCTGAGGAGTGAGGTCGATCAGCTGACTGTCAACATGATAGCGGTTACCGCGAACATCAAAAATCTTAATCAGAAGGTGAACAGGGATTTGAATGATTTTAAGACGCTGGATGACGATACGGTAAGAGCATTTTATTTTCAATTCGCCATATACATATTACTACATGCGACGTTCACAAGCAAATTGAACAAAACTGTTACTAGCCAAAATGACTTTCTGACAGGTTTTTGTAAAATGATACAAGCAATTTTTGTCCTCATTCATTTTAATATGGTAAGGTACCTTTTGATTGTGACAAATGTAGAGTTTTCTGATTAGTGGGAATGTATAAAAATCTAAATGATGCTAGGCGAAAAAAAGCTCTCTCATTCTCACTCAAAAACTCTGATCTTACTTCATATGTGACTAGTGACTACATACTATGTACTAAGCTACTTATAAGTAGTTAAAATTATACTCTATGACCTTAGGCGCATCAGGTCTATAATCTTTAGCAGTATCGAATGTTTACAAAATGCAGTTGAATCATGTAAATAAAACTTGTTATGACTATAAAAATACACGACATCTACACTGGCAAATACTATGTAGCTACATACCTAACTTTGTAAGTAGGACTTTATAAGTAGGACTTTATAAGTAGGACTTTATAAGTAGGACTTTATAAGTAGGACTTTATAAGTAGGGTTCCATGGGAAATCCTAATACGAGTAAATAATCTGATCATTGATTCTTATTGTACATGAATCTCTTTAAGTCCTGCTACCCAGAGGGAGTGGAGTCGAATGATATTCCTCCATTCTTGGGCAGCTTAGGCATGCGCGGATCCAGGTGGCCCCCCTGGGCACCAAGCTGGATCCGCGCTTGAGCTTAGGTAACCTCCCAACCCTAACGCCCTGAGCTCTTGCTCTGCAACCGACGCCAAGTAGATTTAGGGCGGCATGGTTTGCGTTTGCAGGGTTCATTGCAGGTTAGGGCTACTCTGGATAGGTGGGAAGCTTATAAAAGGGTGGAAAGTCATAATCAGGAGTGTCTTTTCAAAAAAGCTAAGTAGAAAAAGACGTATGATCTATCTGGTCGCGGCGAAATAATGTCGCGATAGTCATGCGCGGGCCCTGCAGGCCCTATATTTTTCTGTATTTCTCCTTTTGGCTTTTTTAAAGTATTTTCAAATGAGTACATTATTGCCTGTGTGGTGACGGGTTAAGAATTTCACCACCCCCTTTCTTTCCGTGGGTGTCGTAGAAGGCGACTATGGGATATGGGTTAAATTGTGGCGTAGGCGAGAGGCTGGCAACCTGTCACTGCAATGTTACAGTTTCGTTTTCTTTCAACCCCTTATTTGCCAAGAGTGGCACTGAAGCTTTAATTAGTAGTTTAATGTGTTCTGCCTACCCCTTTATGGGATACAGGCGTGATTGTATGTATGTATGTACATTATTGTATGGTACAGTCACCGGCATAAATATGTGACGATTTCTGTACCTTGTCACATTAACGTTTTGTTTGAAATTTCATACGACATTGTCAAACGATTAAAAGCGACAAGGTACGAAAATCATCACTTATTTATGCCGGTGACTGTACTATAAAATAGGGCTCCCGGTCGCGTCCGTGTTTCGTGTACCCGTTGCCGGGTATCCGTTCCCGTGTTACACGAATCCGGATTTCTGGCCCGTTTGGAACGGGTAATTAGGGACCGTGTAATTAAGGTCCGGGTACCCGTGTAGTCCGTGCGTCCGGATCGACGGACTCTAAAAACCCGCGGGTCCGATCCGTTCTCGACCTATAGTGATGCTTGATGATCGTTCACGTTCTTGGTTCAAGCGAATATGAGAACCAAAAATGATAAAACCTTAATAACTAAAATGAGAAAGGGACAGCGGAGCAATTGTGACTGGGGGACAAATTTTAACTACTCGATTTTTTCCATGTTTTCCATTTTCGGCATTATTAATTATATATCAGGGCACGCGTTTTCAGTGGCCTAAATTAGAAAGCATGAAAGTTGGTATGCACATAGCTTTGACGTTCATAAGGATAAATAGAAGTAGAAACACGCTGAGGAGTCAATCTCTTCCCCCACTATTATCTCCCATTTTTAGCTTTTTAAATTTTCACGAAAACTATTAAAGGTAGGTATTAAAGGTTTTGGTATGTAAATATTACGAGTAGGTACTTACCAGAAAGATGTTTAGGAGAAGTACCATGAAATTCTCTACAATATTTCCATTTAAAGTATATTACTAACAGACGGTAGTGCTACCCCTACTCATCCCACTAGTAGTTAAACACAAATATTATGCGGGGGACTTAAGCATAATTTTAAAATGATGAGTTAAAGCTATACCTTAACAGACAGTATTGAAGGAAATTTTATGGAGAATATATATATATATATATTTTTTTTATTTTTTTTTATTTATTAAAGAACAAACAGTCATACAATATACATATGTAAACTTAGCTATATTGCCAAAATTTTATTAATTATAGACCTATAGTTCTCCAATTTACAAAAATCGAGTTACAATAAGAGTATTAAAGTATATTTATTACCTACTATATGATAGGCAGTGTAGTTAAATACATTAAAAAGTGTAAGAGAAATTAATTCAAAATGGAAGTACAGTCTGAATACTTATAATATAGGTACTAATTATTTTTATTTTAATAGAGAATATACAGTACTTTTAAAGAGTCCTAGTGAACTGCCAAACAAATCTGCAAATTTTTCCTAAATATTGTGATTATAGCTTTCACGGTTTTCATGACAATATAAAAAAAACTGAATATAGTGATATAAAAATGAGGGAAAAGAGGGGAAACATTGACACCTCGGCGTCTGCGTACTTTTATTTTTTTCTGTTAAGTGTTTGCAAGTTATCTATATACATGTCAAGTCTCATGCTTTTTGTCACACCCTATCCGACTAGCTCAAGTTAAGAACCAGGACTATGGATACATATTCACTTCAAAATAGTTCACTCCAAAATAACAAAAAAAAATACCATTCTTAACTAGGTATTTGTAAAACAGCGCGGCTACATCTAGAACTTTTCAAACAAAAGGTTTGTCCATGTCAAAGGGATGCCGGGTGTGAGGTTTGAGTGTCATTATTATCAGTAAAAAAAATCACCACGGGTATTGGTTATTGTGCCGCCCACAAGTCATTATTACCTTTGTCTTTTCATGCGACGTTAATTCTACTAACTTTTTAGATAAAAACTAATAACTCGATAGTTCAAATAAATTTCCTTAATTTGAAGGATATTTATGAAATAAAATGGATTATATCGCCTGTAAGTAATGAATTCACACTTAATTATGGGTGTCACCCGTTGACCACGGACGCTGTAAAGTGTTCGAAACGTCGGGGTGAATTGTAAATTCAGTATACGTGATATAATCCGTTTCCATAGTTATGTATTTATCTATTTAAGTATGTATGTATATCGTCGCTTAGCACCCATAGTACACGCTTTGCTTAGTTTGGGGCTAAGTCGATCTGTGTAATGTCCCCAATATTTATTTATTTATTTTAAAACTATGAGATATTGCATGAGTAACTGTCGCGGTAACCGAAGACAATATTTTGAAGTATATTTGTCAACATGTGTACATATATGTAGTAAGTACCTATAGGTGGTATGGTCCCTATAGATAGTTAGTAAGGCACCATGAATATCATAAAACAATCAAGTAAGTAATAGAACTAATATAGTATTTTTCACACAAACCAATACCCTGTTTAGACTTCTATTAGTTAACCTAGAGACAAATAAAGTCCATTAAACTCTACTTTTCGCAATTGTCTTAAGCAACTTTATTGAAAAAAAACAGTAGACTAGTGTTCCTGGCGAATTATGGACCTATATGGAATACGTTTGTAATATTTGTATTGAATACATATCATCATAATTATTATCTAATCTGTACGAGTAGCCTATAACGTAACGGGAACAAGTGCAAAAAATATAGTTAACACGTTATTGATTCAAATAAAACGAGTATGTATAAAACCAATTCGTATTCGTTCGCTAAATTATTAAATTTCACCTATTTTTTAAATACAAACCGGCACGGCAATAAGTCGATCGGTCCGCTGGCCGCCTCGTGTGTTCAATACCCGAACGGTGCCGAAGTCCGTGCGTCCGGCCGTCCGGCCCCGAACGCCGATTCGGCACTACACGCGCGAACGGCACTACACGGGAACGGACTTCGGCGGGTTCGGGTAGTTCGGACGCTTAGCACCGCCGGGGCTAAGGGGCCGGGCGCACGGATCGGCGGGTAGTACCGAATATCCAGAGCCCTACTATAAAACAATGCCACGTTCTTGAAATATCGTCAGTAAATTATAAAGTCCCGTTTGGCTCCCACGCGGCAGTAAAACGCGCGAAATCAGATGTTTACAAACAGCAGGTTCAACCGGCTGCCAAATACTCGGGGCCAAAGATTACATGAAAATACCGGACGGAAATACGTAAATACCCTAAACGTATATGTACCTAAAATCGTATACAACAATATCGTATATTAAAGGGGAAAAACCTTCAATTCTTCGACCCATTTGAACAACTCGAAGCTCATTTGTTAGTAGCGATTGGACTGGTATTCCAATGGTCGCAAAATAAATTTAGTATTTTTTTCATGTTTCATTGAATACCTATTAATGTTTGTGTGCCATCTCTTTATTCCTCATAGACGTTTTTGTTTAAAAAACTCATTAAAAAGAATTGATATGCACTTATGCAGCATACAAAAGGTTACATACATATTAAATTTTATTTTTGTATATCCTTTTGTTTTAATTCTTTGGCGAATTTTAATAAGGATATTTAATTTGTGCTGCCAAAATAACAATTGATTTAAATTTAAAACAAATATGATCTACACCCAACCCATAAGTAATTAGTTAAGAACTCTACTAACTATCAAGACAGTAAAATAACATAACACACATATACACATACATGTGCATGCGCTAACATATATGTCTCTGTTTAACCCAATGGTTGACTGGTAGAGATTAAGAGCATTAAGTCCGCCATTTGTACATGTTTCTTTAGTTGTGCAATAAAGTTTAAATAAATAAAATGAAACAACATAAATATTCGTATAAATATAATCAGAAATCAAATAATAGAATAATTCGTTATTCTTAAGAAATTGACTGCCTAAACTTCAGATTGTTTACATAATCTTTCAAACAATTCTCATTCTGGGTACAATTATATCCATTGTTTCCGTAAACTGTTTGTATTACTGGCATTTGTATGTTTTTATGTTTTGCTACAAGTTAGTTTAACCTTGCGAAACATAGTTGTTATTGGATTTAACTATTGAGGTTTAGAAGTTCGAACGAACTAATTACGAAGAACGTTTCCAATGACGAAGTGTTGAAGTGTAAAATAAATAAATAAAGTTTTATTTCAGGCAACACGTACAGTTGTACACACATATCAATAAAATTTAGAATGTTTAGCCAAAAGGAATACTTAATATTAAAATAAACTTAAAAGTTAAACAATTTTTTTTATATACCACGTCGGTGGCAAACAGGTATACGGCCCGCCTGATGGAAAGCGGTCACCGTAACCTATGGACGCCCGCAACTCAAGGGGTGTCACGTGCGCGTTGCTGACCCATTAGAAACTTGTACACTCCTTTTTTGAAGAACCCGATACTGTAGTTCATCGGGAATACCTTGACAGGGAGCTCATTCCACAGCCGGAGCGTTCATGGGAGGAAATTCCTCTGAAACCGCACGGAGCGCGACCATTTTTAATATGTAGTAAGTCAGCCATTCCCGAATAGTTAAATCGGAGCATTAATTCGCATAAACTTTAAAAACAATATGACGTTTATTGTAACGTGGACGAATATTAAAGGGTTTTTCTCCCGGGATAAGATAGAAAGCCGCTCGTAGCACTTCGTTATACGGAACATATTTCATCTTATCCCTCGAGAAAAACCCTGCAATTTTCCCCCCACCTTACCTTACCACTTACATTTTTGATACTTCGCACTCCATGCAAAGTTAGGTTGGTCCAATTATAAATATGTTTGATTAACTCGTAAAAAGTTTGTAGATTTAGTAGGAGGTAGGGCATAGCGAATGATATTCCGCGTTGTGTGGTAGGGCACAGCACAGCGGATATCGTCTCGTTCGAATCTAGAGCAGAGCCCAACTGGGGTAGTACCTCCACCTTACAGAAGACCGCAGCCAAATAGCACTAGACCCTACTCATAGTGTTGTGTTCCTGTCGGTGAGTAAGGTTGCCAGAGCTCAACGAGGGTGCGGTGTGCTGATGACGGGAGGACTTACGGAACTAACTTGTTCCGTTTATTGTCCTTTGAGTCGTCGGCAACCCGAACCCTCCTTGGAACTTGTACACTCCTTTTTGCTGTGTACTTAACACAGCAAAAGGGAATGTACAAGTTTCTAATGGGGTGGCAACGCGCATGTGACACTGTTTGAGTTGCAGGCGTCCATAGGTTACGGTGACCGCTTTACATCAGGCGGGCCGTATACTTGTTTGCCACCGACGTAGTATAAAAAAAAAAAAAAAAAGATACAAGTGTAGGTACATACACTATATTTATTAAATTAACATTATTACTGCGAAGGTTACAAGTAGGTATTTATAACTAATTAATTGGCTCTTTAGAAATATCGAAAATGTCGAAATTATTTTGTAATTAATATCGGTTTCAAGTACCTAAAATAAACCACATTCCAATTAAGGAATCTAATAACGTAAGAAGTATGTAAGTGGTTGCTAAGCAACATTATTTGGCTTAAATGTCAAATACTGAGGGTTCAGTATTTGACTTTTTTTTTTTAATGGGATAGGAGGCAAACGAGCAGACAGGTATTTATTTATACTGTTACAGATGTAAAAATCTGCGTCTCTAGTTTAAATGCTATTAAATTTCTGTCATACGGCCGGAAAGCGTAAAATTTCAGACCGCTGCGCTAAACGAAGGTACCGCTTCGCGGCTTCGTTAAACAGAAAAATAGTATACACGCCTTGCCCACAATTACATGTGATCTGTGACATTTCTTAATTTACCGCTGTATGTATGTAATGTAAACTTTTCGATAAGCCTCATTTTGTATGAGAATTAAAACAACGCACCAAACGGGATTTTCCAAATACACATCTAAAAATTCATTTAAAATTGAAACTTTTTCGAATACGCCATTTATGACATTTACATAACTCTCCCATTCATATCGTATCAAGAGCTAATTTTGTCGAAATATTAAAGCTCGAATAGGGCAGTAAGTCTAGTAACAAGATCACGGTAAGGATAATGGCTCAAAGCTACCTGATACGCTTACCTAATGCGTGGTAAAGTTACCAGGGTGGCTAGCCGAATGGCACAATCGCTCACGAAACGCTCACGAAACGAAGCGCTAGTAGATATCTATCTCTATCGCGCTTGCGTATTGGCGCGACAGAGCCAGCGGCGTATCGCTTTCGTTTGGCGTCGGAGAAATGCCATTCGGCTACGGCACCAGCACATCGTAAACATTCTTTAACACGCGTCTAAGTATGTTTGTTGATATTAATAGGAGGATAATACGTATCGAGCTCTTACAAAAGCTACCTTATTGAGAGTGTTTTGAGCGTATCAACGTACTCATTAGCTGTATTGCGGGACATCTTTACGGCTTACTTAACTTAAAGTTATTTTAGACTTTTTTTTTACAAATATAGGCATATTTCTAGATAGGTATAGAATAGTACATTTATGACTTTCCCATTGTTCTGTAAGATTAGATATTTCGTGCTAGTTTGATGAATTAGCAAGTTATCATCATCCTCCTTGCGTTATCCCGGCATTTTGCCACGGCTCATGGGAGCCTGGTTCCGCTTTGACAACTAATCCCAAGATTTGGCGTAGGCACTAGTTTTACGAAAGCGACTGCCATCTGACCTTCCAACCCGAAGGGTAACTAGACCTTATTGGAATTAGTCCGGTTTCCTCACGATGTTTTCCTTCACCGAAAAGCAACTGGCAAGCAAGCAAGCAAGTTGTATTACATGATTTTATATCTTTTTTTTGTCACAGCTGACAATTTATTTAATTATATTTAGTCAATAGGTATAACAGTTACCACAAACCACATATATGAGAACCTATAGATAGATGAAATATGAACTAAGACTTTTTTTGTATTTGTACTTTTTATATTAAGTGTAGTTTTAGTCGTAATTCGACATTTAGAGAACTTATACATCTCTAATTAATTGTAGTAGAGTTATACTTTAGTTAGAACTTAGAATTAGTATTATCAATTGTAACTTCAATTCAATTTTAAATCTTTTGTAAATATGTATGTGATGTGTATCCCCTTGCGGCTTATTCGCTGAAAAAAATAATAATTTTGATTTTGATTTTAACAAAAAATAAAAATACAAATAAAATAGTGGATAAATTAAAAAAAAGTCGCGATATTAAATATTCCTTTTTAACGGCATTTGATCTCTCAAGGCGTTGCACAGTTAACTAAAATGGCTTATACAATTTTACTCACTTTGTTGGCGCATTTTATTAAATATAATATATTTATTTACATGAATTTAGAAACTAAGACTTAAATGTCTTAAATACATCGATTTTGACCAAGGATGATGGCGACATTTCCTCGCTGTAGCTCAAAATTTTAATGTTTTCCTGAGTTGATGTTCAACTACACACGTCAGTAATTTACACACGCCTTTTTATACTGCAAGATTTTTTCTTTCGTGCAATAAAGATTAAATAAATAATTTATATATTGTCCAAGTATGTAAGCATTTAAATAAAAACATAAGCGCGTGCCACTAAGATAAAGAAAGATAAAGATAAAATATCGTTTATTCAAGTAGGATTTTACAACCTCTTTCGAAACCTAAACCTTTCCCTTTTCCTAAGCTAAACCTTTTTGCCTAACAACATATTAAGTTTCCAACTCTCGTCCTTTCTCACAGACAGGTAGACGACACTTTTGTTCTCAATAAATACAACGCGGGGTTTCCTAGGACGGGGCAAAAAATAAACAAAAGATAGTACAAATTAACATGGACCTTTCTTCGATAAAAAATTGTTTTGTTAAGACCTAGGGCAGTGGTTCTCAAACTTTTACCTCGCATCGCATATTCTACATTTGTGTCAGACCTAAAACCAAAGAGTACCTACAGATAACAGCTCCAAATCGTCTAACAACTGCATATTTTTTATATAATAGATATGTTTTCGTAATTCTAATAAAACATAAAAACAAGGAATAAAAATTGATGCAACATAATTATATAATTATTATAAATAAATAAATGAATAAAAAGTCATTGACTGTCGCAAATACTTTTAAGGTTACAATTAAGTATTTATTTCTATCGTGCTAGGTACTATTAACTAGGTATTTACGAAAAAAAGTGTGCTTAAATAATAAGTTCAAAAAATATTCGACCATTTTCTGGTTTTAACCCTTTAATGCATATTGTTGCCATTTGGCTACAATGCACATATTTTTAAATAAACTAGCCAAAATATAAGCTGGATGTTTTTATATATTTTTCCTAGATCCTGCATCTAAATAACTAAATAAAAACATTATTTCCAACCAAAAATAAAAAAAATCATGCATTTAATTAAGGATTAAGATAAAATGGCGGAAAAGTGTGAAAAAACTGGATGATGGCGATTTTTAGTAAATGATTTGGGCAGATTTTTTCAGAGTTAGTAATTATTTTATGTTTAAATATTTTATCATAGGGGTTCCACAAATAGTGTACCTTTTTAATAGTAGTTATTTATTTTAAATAAAACTTATCAATTACGATAGATGTATTTATATAAATAATATTTGGCCTATTTAACTTCTAACACTGATTTAGTAAAAAAATCGATCTTAAATATTTTTTTATTATTTTTCCCAGAGTCAGAAAACCATGCCACGTTTAATGTGAAGTCAGACTGATCATTATCATTATCTACCTCAATTTGTCCTTTCTCTGTATGATACCTGTAATATTACACAATCCCTAAATTGTGTTATCTGGGAGCACGGCAGTGCCCCCGCCAAGTTGAGCAAAAAAGCGGCACGGCCGTACCATCCTTTTCTGGAAGCAATTAATATTTGACTCAAACAACCCTCCCTCCCTTGGACTTTTCATACTTATCTACTGTTACATTGCGATTCAAAATACCTTTTGCGAATTTGTGTGTTTCAAATTAGAATATCATACCTTTTTTATTTTGTATATTTCTTATTTCCGCTACCCAAAGGTTGTATATGAGAGAAAGCTCTTTAGCGATAAGACCGCCTCCTTTATTTATAATAAATTGTTTGACCTCTGATGTATCTTTTGCACAGGTGTGCCGATAAATAATATTCTATCCTTTACGATCTTTTAGGGGTTGAGATGCCAAAGTTTGAGAGCCCTTGACCTAAGGCTTCCATGTAAAGTTGCGTGATTCTAGAACATTCAATAAGTTGTACCACTGGCTGTACTCAGTCGAACAAGTTATTAACTTATTATGTACTTACTAGTGTGTGTATTATTAAGGCTACACTAGTATTAAACAAGATATACTAAGCTATGTTGAATTAAACTATGTTACGTTACCAATCTAATAATAGTTATTTGTTATACAGGGGGCAAATATTAAACATCCACTAGTGATAATAAAGTAAATTAACTGCTTTAAAATTGATAAAAGTAAGTGAATCTATGTTGAATTAAACTAAATGTTACGTTACCAATCTAATAATAGTTTTTCATTTCGTTATACAACTTTGCCCCCTTGTAATTAACTTTAACACACGAGAAGTAAAATACATTTGTACCCGATTGTAACACAAAACTTTGCTTCCAGTAGTTCCACAGGTGGTAAATTATCTTTTTCTTACTAGATTCACCTACTTTTATCAATAAATCAGTTAATTTGACTTTATTCAAGGTCAAATTACTTTACCCACTCGTGGATAAAATGCGTTTTTATCCACTGGTATTAAAGGACAAAACACGTGTTTCCGAGCTAGTGAGGGCAAAAAAACACTATTGATCAAACAAACATCTTTTTATTTAAACATCTATTATGAAACACTAAATATAGACAGTTTTCACACGTTGGAAGTGTTGGAACACAAAAGTTATTCTGTTTCAAAGCAATTTCGATATGGTTGTACTATCAGCAGCAAAAGTGCATGGCGAATTTATCAATTAATTCATTCATAATTTTTCCATGCACTTTTGCTACTATATAGTACCTGCCTAATATTTAGTATTTCAACTTATTTCCGATTTGGTTATCTTAGCAAAAAAATTGTATGGATACACCCACTACTATTTAGGATGTGTTTTAAAGGACCAAGCAGACATTATAATTAGTATTTGTATTGCTTCCTAATTAGTACCTAGTAGTTGACAGGTATTCGCACAGCAGGCGGCTGGTTGAGAGATAAACTAAGCAATTATCACCGAGTTATTTCAGTTCACTGTCATATTTATATATGGCGTGGAAGGACGAGTTAGTCGAGACTCGAGACACGGTTTGAAACGTGTATGGAATACCTTCCACTCGCATTACATGATCCTGATGGCGACCGTGAACACCTTAGTTTGGATATACATAATACAATCCCAAGTATTTTTTTTATAGTTATATATACACGGTAGGCAGCGAACGGAAATTCAATGTTTCTGTCAAATGTGATACATACAGATGATTACCCAACGGAGGGGGGGGGCACTTGCCATAAAGCGTAAATATTGGCATGTTGACTAAATAATCCAGTTCATAAGTAAAAATACAATTTTGAAATAACCTCCGACCGGGACATAATGGACCGATTTTCATGAAATATGGCTAAGAACACTCCCGACTAACTCAGCTTTCAAACAAAAAAAAAAACTACATCTAAATCGGTTCATCCGTTCGGGAGCTACGATGCCACAGACAGACAGACACGTCAAACTTATAACACCCCGTCGTTTGCGTCGGGGGATAAAAAATACTTTTAATCTAACAGACTCTGTCGGCCAAAGAGCGAACGCCAATGGAACGTGGCAGAATGACCTAATGAGCAAAGCTCATTATACCCATTAAACGACTGACATTGGCTGACCTATAAACCGGCGTGTTTGTCAACTCGAAAATACTCGCACGCTCGATAAACTAAAAATAACAGCTGCGTATTAAATTGAATCTCGGAAAGGGGTCGTCACCTTTTACTTTATTGCGAGCGTAAAATTTAAAAAATGTTTTCGGTTTCATATTTATTAGAGTGGGACCAACTTTGGAAAACTTTTGTACTTAATGACTAACCATTTACTAATAATCATTTACATAATATGGAAACTAAGATTAATACTACTTAAAAGCTGGCTTATAACTAAATAAAATAGGCCCTTGATACGCATTTTAGGTTTAATTGTAATTGTTTCACTTATTATATTAATTGATTACTTTATGCTGGTAAGGTTTAACTGACATTTCCTCGTTGTATCGCAATGCTGATACGTTGTGCGAGGAAGTCGCCAGCTCTTTTTATTTTCCAGCCTAGCGATTACCCAGCCTAGTCCGCTTTCAAACGCAATATTATCCATTTTGCCAGGTCTTAAACACTCTCTGGTGACAATTTTTTCTCTTCTATGCTCTTACGCCACGGCGCCGGCTTCCAGACAACGCTTTGAGGCCTAAGTACCTGTTGAACTTTTGTGCACTAAAGACACTAATGACATTATCAACCTCAAATAGCTTATTAAAATACTTAATATTTTTATATAAAATCTATTTATACCAGGAATAAACCCGTGTAAACCCACGTTTGCTCCATAATATCCCGTAATTCATATTATTAAGACCTATTAATACTAATAACCAATATTAGTAATAAGAGTAATGACTCAAATAATACGCTGTGGCGTAGGCATCATCAAATAAACTCATTAAATGTGGTGTAGTTAATAAGTAATAACATATTGTTTGTTTTAATATTGTATTTCGTTCCGTCATTGGCGAGATAGCAGACGGGTATTTCCACGTTAGGTCAAAGGTCTTATAATATTAGGTAATTAATGTTTAATGTAAGACAAAAACATATATTAGGTATTATATTTTGTAGAGCTCGATTGGGAACGGAAAACGAATTAGGTAAATACCATACATTTTCAGTATCAATCGACGAGCTTCGTGGCCAAGTCGGGACTCTCAACCAGCATAATATGGATGTTTACATTTACACTGAACTTAGAGAATGGGGAACTTGACTGTAGTTAAAATAAAATATTTTATACCATGCACGTAATAAACCATCAGATAATTATAAGAAAAACATGGACAGATAAACATTATATTTAAATCGAATTTCTATTTAATAAGTCAGGTAGAAATATATGTATAAAGTAACTGAGTTCACCGAGACGTCACTCAACTCGATTTCACATAAATTCCGTATTAGCAAGTCGTTCAAATTCATTTTCACAATTCTTAAAAAGAAGCTGATTTGACTAGAAGGCAAGTAGTCTATACCTGACTATACACGTTTCAATAACTTATAAGTAAAATTGTGTATTTTTCTTATGTTCACCGACAAAGTGGGACGTTTCCACAGATGTCATATATACCATAGATCAAGCAAACGTATCTACTTAGCGTGTCAAATGAACTCAGTGAAATCCACTGAGTTGTCCGTCTTTACTCGCAGCTTGCAGCTTTCGGGCGTCAATTTTTGTAAGTTGAAGTCAACCAAAACATAAAAAATGCCTCGTTACGTGATATTCAATTGCAACAACACAAAAATTATGAACAATCAAGAGCCTGAGACATATTTAAAATTACAGGCAAGAATCAATTAACTTCAGTACAAAATTTGACACGCTCGGCCCCTATACATCAGTTGGTTATAATGCAAAGCATGCATACAATGCATTTATGAAATTGTTGACCCGAAATTCACACATATTTACAGTAAGTAGGTATAAGACAATATCAGCAATTCCCGTCAACTTTGTACAAAAATTAAGGGAAAAGTTAAATTTGTTTTTATTAATTCCTATTTTGTTACCAAGATTTTGTTGATGAATTGAGATTTTATTAAGTTTTATTTCGTCATTAAGGTTCTCTAGTATCTATATTTTCTTAATTATAACAATTATCCTGTATATATCTTACGAAAGTCGAATTATATTACTAAATGTTGGTAACAAAATAGGATCAATTAAAATTTGCTGACGTGGCATTGTACAAAGTTGACGGGAATTGCTGACCTATACTTACACTCAGTAATCTCAGTATTGAATATACTATGACAGCAAATGCGCCAAATACCTACATGAATCCTAACGCACCTTTACACCTTTATTATCATAAAAAAATGTGTTCTGGAATATTTGCCACTTTGTCACAATATAATCGATGCTAACTATACCCAGTAGGTGTTATAAACAAGAGTATGACCCACATATTTTAAAACAAAAGTTAGGTATTACCATGTCAAATTAACTAAGTACCTTATCTTATCAGGAGACATGGAATTCAAAACACCGCATCACTGATTCACTGCGAGTGATTTGGACCAGTGCACTTTTATCTTCAGAAAGGTTATAACCTGATTTAATACTGTTTTTAATTACTTAATTCACCTACATAATATCATAGAATATAATAATATACGTAATAACAGGGTGCATTGAGATAATTTCGAAAGTCGTCTAATTTCGAAAGTCACATAAATATCACCATTATTTCCATCATATCAAGATTCCCCGTTCGAAACTACCCGAGCATTTCTGTACTTCTAAATTACCCCAATACACCCTAGTACAAATATAGAAGCGCTGGCTGCACGTCGCGACAGCGTGCAGCGGATATGCAAGAGAACAATCTCTCACCTCAGGATGCCGAAGACTGGGCAAAGTGGAGAAGACTGAACAGGAAAGCGGACCCTGGCGCTAGTTCGGGAAAACGCTAGATTGAAGAAGAACAAGTACAAGTACAGAAGGCCCTCATATTTTTTTATACCTACCTATTTTTCAGCATATGCACAGATTTCATATATACCATAGATCAAGCAAACGTATATCTACTTAGCGTGTCAAATGAAATCGGTAAACTCCACTGACTTGTCCGTCTTTATTCGCAGTTCGCAGCTTTCGGGCGTAAATTTTTGTAAGTTGAAGTCAAGAAAAACATAAAAAAATGCCTCGTTACGTGATATTTAATTGCAACAACACAAAAATAATAAGCATTCAACGACACGCTCGGCCCCTATACAAATGGATAAACTTGTTTCTTCTGTGTAGCATATGCCTGGCAAAATAATCAGTTTGCAAAATAGTACATTACGATACAAGTGCGAAAAAAAGGAAGTTCGAAACGAGTGACGTAAATCGACAGAGTTACGAATTTCCTTTTCGCACGTGTTTTTCAGTACAGATGGCCCTCAGAAGTTTCGACCTGACATATAATGCATTTCTCGCACTAGTGCGTAAAAAAAACACCATCTGTACTGAAATTGTATACAAGTGCGTAAAAAAGGAAGTTCGAAACGAGTAGTGTTTTAAATCGACACGAGTCACGAATTTCCTTTTCGCACGTGTATTGTACGACGTTTTTCAGTACAGATGAGCTTCCGAAGTTTCGACCTGGCATATAATGAACCACTTCTCGCACTAGTGCGTAAAAAAATCACCATCTGTACTGAAAAAATTTTTTTTTTCTGTTTTACAAAGTTAGTTTAGATTTTAGCTAAGTTACTCAGGCGCCGGCCGGTGTTTCCGTTTATATAGTAACTTGTTCGCCAAACCAGTTCTATCGGTTACATAACGACAGTGCGATACCTAGTCCATATATGGCAAAGACTTCGCCGCGTAAGCCTTGAACCTCGGTCCGTAAAGGATATAGCTTGCATTATACTTTAAACATAATATTAACGAGTCTGGAGAACCACACAAAAATTAATCTAGCTAGACTGGGTAAAGAGATTCATATAACATTTTCAGTACAGATGGTGTGTTCGTGTATAGTACACGTGCGAAAAGGAAATTCGTAACTCGTGTAGATTTCTAACATTCCCTTCTGTCGTATTTTAATTTATCGCCACTAGAACTTCCTCTTTTCCACGTAAATCGTAATGTAGTATTTTATGCAGTTTTTTTTATATAATTTAAGAGTATTTGAAATATTTATTGTATTTAGGTTAAGTTCGTTTATCACTAAATATTTGCGTATTCAGAGTAGGAGTCACTACATTTTAGCTACCGCCCTTAGAGATCAGTATTTTTGGAAACGAGCCAAAACCATCGTCACAGTCACACAGAATCAGTGGCCTATTCCATAACAGTGACAATTGTCACCCGACAGTGACACTTCCGCGTTCATTGCCTGTTTAAAAAGGAAATATTGACGCTGAGTAACAAATGTAACAATGTTACTTATGAAATAGGCACAGAACTGTCAGTGTCAATGTCATTGTGCTGAAATTCCAAATTGTCATAACATTTGTAATATCTTTGTAAGAAACAGTCCTCAACTGTGCGTTTCTCCAGAAACTTCCTGCCCCGCACAGCTAAACTGTAATGAATTGTCGCCTGCGGTATTTCCACCGAGAGCGTGTCGGGTCCATGGACGGCGGTGATCGCTTACCATCAGGCGACCTGTCTGCTCGTTTGCCTCCTATCCCATAAAAAAAAAAAAAAAAACGCCATTTAAAACCGTAGCGTTCGGGCGTATTTTTTTTCCGTCAAAACCTACTGAACCTATCAAGTTCAAAACAATTTTCCTAAAAAGTCTTTATAAAGTTCTACTTTTGTGATTTTTTCATATTTTTTAAACATATGGTTCAAAAGTTAGAGGGGGGGGGGGGGCGCACTTTTTTTTTCCTTTAGGAGCGATTATTTCTGAAAATATTAATATTATCGAAAAACGATCTTCCCTTATTTTTTTAAATACCTATCCAACACTTTGTTGGCGTGATGGATATCGGCATACATTGGTACCAAATTTCAGCTTTCTTTTTGCAGTGCTATGGATATACAGTTGGTACTGAGATTATCCGCGGACGGACGGACGGACGGACGGACGGACAGACAGACATGGCGAAACTATAAGGGTTCCTAGTTGACTACGGAACCCTAAAAATGATTATTAGTAAAGACTAGATATGACTCGTTGCATAATATTTGAACTAGACACTAGTGTTTCATTGATAAGAATATCCGTGTTCAATTCTACGTAATATATCAGGATCAGGCAATTATTCCGATATAATTAAAGTTTATCTACTTACTGATCAAAAGTATAAAATAACATTTAAGCGACTATTAGTTGTCATAAACAATGATTGATCATTTTTTTTTGTCCCACTGCTGGGCAAAGGCCTCCCCTCGCTTCTTCCATTCAACCCTGTCACGGTAGATGGGCAGGATATACAGTATGTTGATGAGTACATTTACTTGGGCCAGATAGCTTCCTTCGAAAACAGGCAAATTATAGAAGTCAATAGACGTATTGATAACGCCTGGAAGAGCTTCTGGTCCATGAAGGCGCTAATGAAGGGTAACCTTCCTCTGTGTCTCAAGCGCAAACTCATCGACATGTGTATCCTGCCTATCCTAACCTATGGCGCTCAAACATGGTCACTAACAGAAGCTCTAAAGTCCAAACTCAAGGTTTGCCAGCGAGCGATGGAGCGCAGTATACTGGGTGTTCGCAGAACTGATCGAATCAGAAACACGGAACTGCGCTCCAGAACTCGAGTTGCAGATGTAGGTGTCAAGACCGCTACGCTTAAGTGGAACTGGGCTGGACATGTCTGCCGCATGCACCCTGAACGGTGGGCCAAAATGGTTACCGAGTGGGACCCACGGAACACCGTGGAGGGTGCAGGCCGGGGATTGATCATTATTACACATTTTTTTAAATTTATTTGCACTTCTTACGTATATTTCGAATAATTATCGGCTTGTACAAAAAACGAGCAAACTTACAAAATCATTGATAATTTCATTATGCATACATGGACCCAAAATTATTTCATATCTTGAGCAACACAGAAGAATATACGACAAGCAAAATTACTACTAGTACTCTACTTATTGGCGCAGCTACCCAAAATGAGTCTTGGCCTCCGACACGAGGGAGTGTACGCCAATTATCTCGATCCTTAGCGACGTCCCTCCAGTTGTCTGCTTGGAGATCGTGCAGATCCGCTTCAACGGCATCACCCCAACGATATCTAGGTCGTCCACTTGGCCTCCGTCCTACTGAGAAACCTAGGTATGCCCTTTTCGCGCCACGATCATCCTCCATTCTTAAAACGTGGCTGAGCCAACAGAGATGGGCTTTAGTTTCGCCGATGACGTTAGGTGCAGCCACAAGGTCTTCAATTTCGGCAGTTTTGAGGAGCCTAAAACTACCATCTGCTCTCCTCACTGGGCCCAAGATCTTTCTTAGCACTTTCCTTTCTGCCACCAGTACAGTAACTTGTGAAGCAAAATTACCAAACCAAAATAATCGTATAATGTATGTAGGTAAACGTGAAAATACTACACACAGGATTAGCACGAATTTTATGTAACTGTTGACAACGCCGTCTATTTAGGTTTCAGGGCACGTAGCCAAATGCACAAACGCTCACGATAATATCGTTATCGTAGCTAGCCATCTCCATCGCTCTTCTGTATTGGCGCGACAGAGCCAGACTGCGTTTTGATCGGCGTCTAGCGTCACCAATTGTGATTTCGGCTAGGCCAGCTGGGAAGATGGATATTTTGGCGACGGTTCAAGCAGGCTGGACTGATTAATCGTTGGTTCAGGGAACAACGAAACTGACAGTTGGAAGATATATTACAAATGTAACAATAAATATTAAAATATTTTCTCTATTGAATAAAGTGTATAACAATATCGCTGACAATATGTTAAATCTTCATGAAACTTAGATTGATCTTATAGGATCTTAGATCTTATTAAACCGTAGCGAAGCAAATAGGTATCTAACTGCCAAAACGATTCAAGGACTTGAGACTTCAATATTCTTACGCCGCGAGTTACACATAATGTTTTTCATCACATCACATTTCTAATGACGTATTTCTCTCTTTTTCGTTCGCGTGCACGCGGACCGAAATAAATTATTTAATTTACAACAACTTGATTTGTTTAACAAGATCGGAGGTGACTGGCCTGAAAATATAATGTTTATTTTGTTTATCATTATAGGTAAAACGTTCATCTCTTGGCTTTAGGATGTTTATAGTTATTTGTTATACAAGGGGGCAAAGTTGTATTTTAACGCCGAGTGTGGAATTGAAAAACGAGCAAGTGAAAGGATTCTATAGTTGAACCACGAGCGAAGCGAGTGATCAACTTAGAATCCTGAACTTGCGAGTTTTTTAACACACGAGAAGTAAAATACATTTGCATCTTTATTACTAGATTCACCTACTTTTATCAATTTTAAAGCAGTTAATTTGACTTTATTCAAGGTCAAATTACTTTACCCACTAGTGGATAAAATGCGTTTTTACCCGCTGGTATTAAAGGACAAAACACGTGTTTCCGAGCTAGTGAGGGGAAAAAATATTTACCATTCATATATTATGTTTAAGCCAGTTGATTGATGTATTTTAAAATATGAACGTAAGTATATTGAAAATTTGTAAATTTAGTAGGTAGAGACCTATAGTCAAGTCAAGTCAAAATATCCTTTATTCAAATAGGCTTACAATAAGCACTTTTAATACTTATACCCACGTAAGACAAAAACTACCACAAATGTGTCTTAACCATCATGATACATAACAGTGCTCTCTTGCTGTTATCACCATTTTAATGAACTACTTAACGCGTTAAAAATAAGCTTTAACCTCATAATTCACCGTAGATTACGGCTGAAGTTGTTAAAAGTGTATAAAACTGGGAAAAGCATTAATATTTAACGGGGCGAGGCATTAAACTCGTGTGTGGTGCTTGGAAACGCATAAAATGCCACCTACTTTAAAAATGGACTACTGTTAGGTCAAGTGCAGCGCGGTAAGAAATGTGTAAGGACTTGTACTATTATGTATTCTGTGGTAAGGATGCGAA
Organism: Leguminivora glycinivorella; assembly: GCF_023078275.1. Lineage (NCBI taxonomy): Eukaryota > Metazoa > Arthropoda > Insecta > Lepidoptera > Tortricidae > Leguminivora > Leguminivora glycinivorella. The sequence continues at coordinate 1,843,780 of NC_062974.1, read as the reverse complement.
CTTTGCCCTTAATAAAAGATTGATTTTAGAAAATATTTTTATACTGAAAATGAGTCTATTTAGGTGTAAATCTTTAAAAAAAAACCTTATTACAGGGTGTTTCAATAAACGTAATACAAAACATGTTTTTCAAACTCGTCTTCCTATTGCTAAAACACTAAGTTAGGTCGCGTGTTGTTAAGGTGCGTTTAAACGGCGCGTGTTAGCACGATCTTACGCGAGCCGAGCCGTCCGTGTAGATGCGGCTCGGCTCAATACGAACGCGAGCCTGTGCGTTTACACGGCGCGAGGTAGCACGATCCTACGCGAGCCGAGCCGTCCGTGTAGATACGAACGAAAGCCTATTATATTGTTGCGATTTTTGTGACCGAGATGTTTTGGGTTCCATATTGATGGTTCCTCTTCATATAATTAAATAAAGCTTTGAATCATATCATTGCTCCACTCCATAATTCGAACACATGAAAACGCCGATAAATAAATTTATAGTTTAAAAAACTCTAGAAAAACACGCTTTTATAAATGCACGTAAAAGCCAAAAATAAATTATGGATCGTTCAAGTTGTCTCTATTTCTGGGATGAAGAGTAAACTATGTGCTTTTTTATAATATTTGATTGTAAAAGCGTGGGGCGCTGTAACAGGAATGAATGTAATTTATTTTTGGCTTTTACGTGCATTTATAAAAGCGTGTTTTTCTAGAGTTTTTTAAACTATAAATTTATTTTATACTTTTTAGTCGTTAATAATGAAATATCTTTAAAATTTAAACATAAATTTATTCCAAGTAGGCGAATTTCGCAAGCCATTTGTGGCTAACACGTATTGCTACTTAATAATAATTAATACCACCTGATGTATAGGTACCAAACTTATCGCAATAAAGTTTTTCATTGATTCATTTAATTTTTATTTCAATTTCTATTTTATTGAGCCCACATTCTCTCCATCTCCGCCAGTGTGTCTGTATTGCATGGTGTTTTACCTTTCAGCTTTAGAACAATCTAGCTCTTCTATCTGGAGAGCACTAAGTAATTTTACTCTACTCAGGGCCACATGAGCCTGTCCAACCGCAAAAGTAAGGGACCCTAAATACACCACTGCGTAGTGCCTTGCATCTTGTGCACGGTATTTATATTTATTTGAAGATTAATGCAATACGGAACTTAAGGATTTCATCTTACTCTGTAAGAGGATAGAGACAAAGGGTTGAATTTTCTCAGTCACACTCTAGTATATTTACGTTGGGTTGAACCTGGATATGGAACGTGGACGCGACATTTTGCTAAGCAACTAAAAGACTGATAGTGGCTCTGGGAACTGTAGACCTTCGCGACATGCTTAGCAGTAGCGTGGCGTGAAATTTTTCGTTGATAAAGACACCCCCACCCCCACCTTATTTTCGCTCTTAAGGGTCGCAAGAAAACCCACACCCACCTTTTTTATATACTACGTTAATCTTTCTTTTTTTCGGGGCCGAGCCCCCTTTATTTACTCTTAAGGGTCACAAGAAAACCCTAACCCAACTTATTTTTAATATTACGTTAATCTTTCTTTTATGCGGGGGCTTCGCCCCCGAGCCCCGCTTACTTTTGCTCTTAAGGGTCACAAGAAAACCCTTAACCAACTTATTTTAAATACTACGTTGATATTTATTTAGGCAATCATGGTCGCGCGATAAATGATAAAACAGCAGGCCGTCCCTATCGATGCCCGATGTTTTATCGTTTATTGCGCGACCATGATTGCCTGGCTGGGCTGCATATTTAAGGGTCACAAAAAAGACCCTAACCTGACTTAGTTTAGATATACTGATTCGGTCTTTCCTTTTTCCGCTCATAAGGGTCGCAAGAAAACCCTAACCTAGTTTAGGCCTCGCTTCGCTTCGGTCAATAATAGGTTTGTTATAACGTTGAAAACGTAACGTTCGAAGTTCATTACGTGGCCTTTCTCACAAGCGCAAACAGAACTATGATACGATATGCCATCATGGAATGCCAGTGCCTATCTTCGGGCTTCATTATCAGACCTTGAAACGTAATCGTGGTCAAAGTTCATTATAAGACTTTTCTAAGAAATCCAAAAACAGCTATGATAAGAAGTTCCATCATGTAGTTCCAGTTCATATCTTCCGGCTCCAACATCAGACCTTGAAACCTAATCGTAGTCAAAGTTCATTACAATACTTTTCTAAGAAACCCAAAAACAGCTTTGACACGATGTTCCATCATGTAGTTCCAGTTCATATCTTCCGGCTCCATCATCAGACTTTGAAACCTAATCGTAGTCAAAGTTTATTACAAGACTTTTCTAAGAAACCCAAAAACAGCTTTCATACGATGTTCCATCATGTAGTTCCAGTTCATATCTTCCGGCTCCATCATCAGACTTTGAAACCTAATCGTAGTCAAAGTTCATTACAAGACTTTTCTAAGAAACCCAAAAACAGCTATGATACGATGTTCCATCATGTAGTTCCAGTTCATATCTTCCGGCTCCATCATCAGACTTTGAAACCTAATCTTAGTCAAAGTTCATTACAAGACTTTTCTAAGAAACCCAAAAACAGCTATGATACGATGTTCCATCATGTAGTTCCAGTTCATATCTTCCGGCTCCATCATCAGATCAGTTCAATTCCATATTATTGCATTGTCATCAGGAACTGCATACAGCTGCCAATTTTCATTACGCTACGATCCTTGGAAGATGGTTAAATTAGCCTCCGTAGATTCCATTACATAGTTACATACACGACGACCTAATAAAAGCGTGTTTAAAAACTTAAAACTCGACTTCCGTCGTCGCGCGCTTTGTACCATCTGTTTAGACGGCGCGTATTAACACGAGCCGAGCCGAAGATGGCGCGCGCGCCTTTGATCCGTGTCGAAAAAACCGACAAGTGATGGATCGCGCGAACTTTGCCGAGCCGAGCCGAGCCGCGCCGAGCGTAGCTGTTTAAACGGCGCGTGGCGCGCCGGATCACGAGCCGAGCCTGGCTCGGCTCGCGTTATCGCGCGCCGTTTAAACGCACCTTTAAACTAGTTAATAATCATTAATACCATTGTTTTCCTAAATCCTGTTATTTTGATCACAAAATGGTTACCCTACCTATGTTGTTACTGATAAAATAGTTCGAACCTAGTTTTGTAGTATAAACTCACCTTTTTGTTTAACTAGACTGACATTTTATGAATCAAATGCATTCAATCTTGATATTCTGACTTGTTACCTGTCACAATAATCGACACCACCTTGATAACTTATAAGACACCTACAACTGACGTATAGCAAGACATGCCATGACGTCACAATGAGTGACCACACTTCGAGAATTGGACTTATTTCTTTTGTTAGAAAATTAGCAAAATTTAATTACGTAGAATTTTAAGACCTGAATACATGCATTATATTCTCGTCGTTAATAGAGCCGGAATCATTTATTTTGTATTATGTTCATTGAAACACCCTGTATAACAAGTACATAAATTTACAATGATTTATAACATAACTAAATCTATGTTATAAATTACATTGGAAGCTAGATTTAAAAAAAATACTTAATTGATAGAAAATATTTGTTTTACAGTAGCAGTTGAAATATATCACACGCTTAAATCATAAAATCTAGGTCACATTCATAACTCTAAGCATACGAATAAATACGTGAAAATGTTTCTTTTGAAGAGCTGTGTCTGTGAGTTTAGTGGCAATTTTTTAATTTATGATAGTTTTATACAAATTATAATGCCCTTCATACATAAACTTATCAAACTGTTTTTAAAGTGCACATCCCTTTTTAACTAATATAAATGTTGAAAGAACAAATCGTCACTACTTTGAAAAAATCTCGTATCTCACACTCCTCCTCAAAGTTAAAACGCAGTAAGTCTATATGCATTGCATACATACTTATTACATTTTTCTTTTCATTGACAGAAGAAGATCAAGTTTTTTTCCGTAAAATACGTGATTAGTTTTAAGACACTTGGCAGGACTAGGAGTAACGCTATAAAAGAATAACCCAGTAGGCAATAACTGCCTAGTTGATATTCTCACCAAGTTACTTATTTCCATATCCATTAAATGAAGTCTTCTGTTATTCAAATTTAGATCATAAAAAATACAATCGAAATAACACGGTTCTATTTCTATGTCGCGTATTTTGAACTAACAATGCCCTAGTGATGAATATTATTTCAACACTGATATCTTTGTAAGCCATAAGTGGCCTATTTCACAACAGTGACAGATTATCGCCTGACAGTGACATTTCGCCGTTCATTGCCTGCTCAACAAGGAAATTTTGTCGCTCACTCTCAACCCTGTGTTCCTGGAAATCTAAACATAATGCGTCCAACCAAATCATCATTTAGATATCATTTTTATAAAACTGATTTAAACTTTCACGATTTTTACATATACTTACTTGTCTTATTTAAAGTTGCAAACGGGACTTAATCGCGCATTACTATGTTTTAAACACTCACGCCGTGGCTTGCGTGGGCGACGGTCGCGCGATGGTCGCGCGACGGCGATGCGACGCATACGAAATCAAACCTTATCGATATGGAAGTATGAGACGCGACGGCGACGGTCACGCGACGGTCGCGCGACCGTCGCCCACGCAAGACACGGAGTAACCTCCGACGTTTCAAGGACGGCAATGTATCCGGCCTCGGAGCATACTGGCGAGAGTTGACATCAACATCTTTTAGCTGCACGAGTTTTTCGAACTACCCACACTTGGTCCTGACCTGACTACCCACTTGAACAGTTTGTGCACTAGGGATGTCACCTTGTCGACACACAACACTCACGATATTCGGGTTTTACGGTATTATAGTAGAAAAGTACGTGAAACCATTGAAATTAAGAAGTATAAAAATTTCAATCGAGATGTAGGTTTTAATATCTCATCCACATGGAACCCGGTCATTAGTAAATGCAAGAAAAAAAACAAATATTCCAGGTTGAAAAACTGTCTGCTCCGAGACTACAATCGGCCTTGAAACGTCTGAGGTTAGGTTTTAAAACATAGTAATGCGCATTTAAGTCCAGTTTACAATTTTTAACATTGATAAGTACCAGTTTCAATTTGAAATGGCCTGCCATAGCGAATACATAGTTATTCATTAAATTGGTCGCCTGGCGGTCGTCCAAGGAAAGGCACTGTAAACTTCCGCCGGTCTATATTTACGGCGAATTACGTTCACGTGCTCGCTATTACGGGCTCATTCATGTGCTCGATACTAATTCATTTAATTACTAGATTATTACCTCTTACGTTATTGTAATAAGGTTTAATCAAAAAGGGATTTTATATCGTTTATAATTTTTATTTTTAACACATCGCAAATTTTGATAACTGATCATTAGGTACTTTTTCAGTACCGGTGGTGTTTTTTTACGCACTAGTGCGAGAAGTGGTTCATTATATGCCAGGTCGAAACTTCGGAGTACTGAAAAAGTCGTACTATACATGTGCGAAAAGGAAATTCGTAACTCGTGTCGATTTAAACACGGTCGTGTTTTAATTTATCGAAGCTCGTTTCGAACTTCCTTTTTTACGCACTTGTATCGTAATGTACTATTTAAGTGATGAAAATTAGGTTGGCCCACTTGAAAAACGGTGTATATTTTTTTATTCCACACAATATTTATTATTAATATAATTCTTTTGTTAATTAATCTCAGATTACAATTGTGAGAATCTCTATTGTTTCACTTTTAATAAGATGACGAAATTGTCTATAGATGATTGATTATGATTCACTCTCCTGTGGCCTGTTTCACCACCGTGATAATTGTCGCCCGACAGTGGCACTTCAAACAGTGACAGGTCAAAGGTTGAACGTGGAACAGAAACCCATAAGTTACTTTTATTAAAAGATCTTTGAGCTAGGTCGTACCTTAGCTAGAAAATATGAAACATTTTCATTTATTACTTGCCTTACGTCAAATATAGAAAATATAAAGAATACCTTTGACATTTTCTGTTATTCCTAAGGTGATGGATGGAGACTTAAGATTTTTAAAGTTTTTAGTTGCAAAAATATTCTTAGGATATTTTATAGGTACTAGTACAATAAATACTTTGTATCAATTTATTTCAAGTCTACTTGTTTGCTTTTAATATTGTATCTCGAAAATCATAATTATGTGATAGCTAATGAGATGTCCTATCTCCCCTTTTCGTTTTGGCGTTGGTTTTAGGGTCACCTTGTTTATTAGATATGTTATAATATAATTTATAATACAAAATTTTGATCAATATTAAAATAACTAAACTAGTTAGGTATGTAATGTACTGGTCTTTTTTCCCGCAGTTCCTCGTGCTTCCCGAAGTCTCTAAATAACTTAGAACTTTGTAAATACTCGCGTAAATAGTTGCTGATCTACTTAAAATATAAAGTAAAGGTTCTTTGCGGGTCTTTCATAATATTTGTTTTCAAACTTTATTCAGTCCATCGTGGAAAAATTCAAATAAATTCAACGGTCCGAGGGAATTTTCCGAGCGAATTTGTTTTAACACGATGAGATTTAGTTAAAGCCTTTTAAAGAGGAAAGAAAATCTACATTTAATATTGAACTTATTCTAAATAAATAATGAGCTAGGTCAGTTTTTCATGACTGTGCGCTGGCTGCGTAGACAAGATACTAATCGATCACGTTCCGAATTGCAAATAAAATAATAGTTATATCTCCGTCGCTACTTATTTACGATAAAAAGAGAAAGATAGTTGCGATTAAGCTACGGAGTGCAAAACAATTGACATCTTGTATACCATGTTCAATAGAGTAGGTATAATATCTTACACACGAGTATAACGTCTTATCTAAAACAGAGGGTCTTTCTTGACAATGTTGTGTCCCATACCTACAATTTATCTATGGTTACATTTTGCTTTCTAAAAACCTAACCACAAAATAACCTTTTTTCACAATTTCAGCTTTCAGACAAAAAAAAAACTAAATCAAAATCGGTTCATCCGTTCGAGAGCTACGACCACAGACAGACTTAAAAAATAACCTTTTACAATTTACGTTTTTGATCAATAAAGGGTCTGTAAGGTCAATAAGGGGTGCCTTAAACATTAAATAAATGTCATATACAAAGAAAAAATTTAATTTGTGACCTTGTTTGAAGGCTCCAGTGTTCCAGCTCGGAACACTGGAGGCCTTGGTCACTTCACTTTTTCTTTGTTTATGACATTTATTTAATGTTTATAACATAATAGTAGTGTTACTACTTAAAAAATATAAGTTAAAATATTTTCTATGAAAATAATTTAATTTGTTCTTAGAGTTAGGGGTGCCTTGTTTGACCTGATATTGTTTGCGATAGCCGAGAAGCAATGGAATTGCATAGCGAAACAATAAGATTACTTCATTAATTGTTGAAGGTTCAAACAAAGGATCTGCACAATTAATTAAAACCATCGTTTAATATTCTCCTCCTTTTGTTCCTTGGATATTGATATTGTGCAATTTGTGCAAAATATTCTTTTTTATATAGCGCCACCATGGGCATGATATGCCCTACACTGGCGTTTATTTGATTTTTTTGATACGATTATTTACGTCTCTGTTAGATGCTGTCTGTACTTTAATGTTGGATACGTACGTACAAATCGTCACTACTTTGAAAAAATCTCGAATCTCACGCTGCTCCTCAAAGACAAAACGTCGTAAGTCTATATTCATTCTATACATACTTAATACATTTTTATCTTCATTTACAGAAGAAGATACAAGTGTTTTTCAAAGTAGTGCCGAAATACATGTTATGCAATTTAATTTTAAATAGGTATACATATTATGTCTGTTTAGATTGTTTTCGTTCTTCTTATTTAAGAGCTCTGTAGCTCTTGTCGGTGGAGTATGCGCCATATTTCCCTATTGCTTTTCATTATTTATATAATAAATTAATAAAGTATTTCATTTGTTCCAGGTAAGCACAGAAATCACCGAATGCACCATGCAACAAAGTATAATAAAAAACCGGCCAAGAGCGTGTCGGGCCACGCTCAGTGTAGGTTTCCGTAGTTTTCCGTATTTTTCTCAAAAACTACTGAACCTATCAAGTTCAAAATAATTTTCCTAGAAAGTCTTTATAAAGTTCTACTTTTTTGTGATTTTTTTCATATTTTTTAACCATATGGTTCAAAAGTTAGAGGGGGGGGACGCACTTTTTTTTCCTTTATAAGCGATTATTTCCGAAAATATCAATATTATCAAAACACGATCTTAGTAAACCCTTATTCATTTTTAAATACCTATCCAACAATATATCACACGTTGGGGTTGGAATGAAAAAAAATATCAGCCTCCACTTTACATGTAGGGGGGGTACCCTAATAAAACATTTATTTCCGTTTTTTATTTTTGCACGTTGTCGGCGTGATTGATATACATATTGGTACCAAATTTCAACTTTCTAGTGCTAACGGTTACTGAGATTATCCGCGGACGGACGGACGGACGGACGGACAGACAGACATGGCGAAACTATAAGGGTTCCTAGTTGACCACGGAACCCTAAAAAGTAGGTGAATCTAGTAATAAAGATGATTTACCACCTGTGGAACTACTGGAAGCAGTGATAAACGCATTTTTTGCGTTGTAGTTTCCTCGCTATAGTAAGGGGAAAAGTTTTGTGTTACACTCGGGTGCAAATGTATTTTACTTCTCGTGTGTTAAAAAACTCGCAAGTTCAGGATTCTATTCTTGAAGCACTCGCTTCGCTCGTGGTTCAACTATAGAATCCTTTCACTTGCTCGTTTTTCAATTCCACACTCGGCGTTAAAATACAACTTTGCCCCCTTGTATAACAAACAACTATTTTTCCACTTTTTATTTACCACTTTGTCGGCGTGATTGATATACATATTGGTACCAAATTTCAGCTTTCTAGTGCTAACGGACGGACGGACGGACGGACGGACGGACAGACAGACATGGCGAAACTATAAGGGTTCCTAGTTGACTACGGAACCCTAAAAAATCAATAGGTACCGATTACCTACACGTATTTTTAATTTATTTGCGTATTTTGGACCCGGGTATGTCCTTAAACGACGGCCAAATGCACCGGAGGATGGGCAGCAGCATCCCTTCAGCTACGGTGGAATATACTGCGATCGCCAACCCGCCTGCCAAGCGTGGCGATTATGGCATATACCCCCTAAATGATGTACACAAGTAAGCCACGGCCCCGAGGTTCCGGCGACCCCCGGTGCGCTGGTCATGGTAGCGGCCAGGGTACTGGCGGGGTCAGGGGTAAGGTCGCAGGAGTCCGCTGGATGCGGGTGGCGCAGGACAGGTCATTGTGGCAATCTTTGGGGGAGGCCTATGTCCAGCAGTGGACGTCTTTCGGCTGATATGATGATGATGATGATGATGATGATTTTTAATTTAGAAAACACCGAGTTTACTTATAGTTAAAGATTACATCTTCACTAGCGACCCATTTTAAGGAAAGAATTAGCAAAATGGAACTGTCCCACGTCTAGTATTGTCAATATAAATCCCGTTTAACCTAGATGTATGACCCGACGAACTTCTTTGTACATTTCTATTGGGCTTGAGTCATCTTCCTATCATATAAAATGGTTACGCGACAGGAACTACCTAATTAGCTGACTAATAATAAAGTCTAATTCAATTCGTACTTCGGAGAAGAAAATATCATCAAGAAACCGGGTTACCCCAAGGGCCTAGATTTGTGGGTTGAAAAAACAGATGGCAACCGCTTTTGTAAAGACTAGTGTTTACGTCAAATTCTGGGATTAGTTGCCAGAGTGGACCCCGGGCTTTCATGAACCGTGGCAAAATGGGATAGCTAAACGAAGAAGAGGATTAGGTAATTAAAATCTAATTAAATATAGTCACATTTTTAGGGAAGTACCTATGCAGAAGCTTTAAGGGATTTTTTTTTAATTTAATTTTTTTTTACTATAAAATTATAAAATATATTCAAATTTACTTATTTAGTGTACAGTGAGCTGTGATTTGTGAAACTGCATGGAAAGTTATAAATGAATTTATTGATAAATTCGCCATGGACTTTAGCAGATCACTGTACATCATAGATAGGTATTACAAATTTGACCACAATTCATAGTTTTTGAGCTATTTTGCTCACTTTAATCTTTTGAAATGGGGTTTGAATAGACACATAGATTAAGTAAGCGATTGTTTCCCTCTTAGTAAGTTTGTTTAAAATTGGAGCAATTCAAATCAAAAAAATCAAAATAGTTTATTTAACAAACACTTATTACTCTACTATCAGACTCCAAACTAGGCTGCGCCTGTGTCTTGGTAGTCTGCGAGTGCGATTTACAGGTTTTGCAATTTGTTTTACAGAAATAGTACTTATCGACTAATTTCGTGTGTGTGTGTGTGCTTGCGCGCGCGTGCGTGTGTATGTGGTGTGTGTGTGTGTGTGTGTGTGTGTGTGTGTGTGTGTGTGTGTGTGTGTGTGTGTGTGTGTGTGTGTGTGTGCGTGCGTGCGTGCGTGCGTGCGTGCGTGCGTGCGTGCGTGCGTGCGTGCGTGCGTGCGTGCGTGCGTGCGTGCGTGCGTGCGTGCGTGCGTGCGTGGGTGCGTGCGTGCGTGCGTGCGTGCGTGCGTGCGTGTGTGTGTGTTCTCATCACACTAATATTTAATATAATTATACTAAGTTTTCGGTCTCCGAGTATGAAATCGTTAGCAACCAGTCGTTCACCACTTTCTTCGCCTTTACAAGTGTTACATTCTTAATATCCTTTATTCTGCAAATATTATTGGCTGGCAACCTTTCACTGCAATGCCACAGTTTCGTTTTCTTCTAACCCCTTATTTGCCAAGAGTGGCCCTGAAGCTTTAGTGGTTTCATGTGCTCTGCCTACCCCTTTATGGGATACAGGCGTGATTGTATGTATGTATTATTGTATGTGAAACCATGACTGTATGCAGGACATCTCCTGGCCATTGTCGAACTAAGTTGAGGTAGAGGTGCCTTAAAAATACGTTTACTTAGGATTTTTTGGAAATCCGGTGAGTTAAGCAATTCTTTGTGAGACAACAAAATTGATGTTTTTTATTCGCAAATTCGCGTTGATATTCGATTTTATAAATTATTTTCGGCTTCGCAGATATAGTCCCTACCCACTATGCCAGACCGTTCGTCAAACCAACCACAATAAAACCTGATAATAAAAAATACTGTATTAGTTTTCGCCAAACATAATTAGTCAGTGTTCTGGGAACTTTGTAAATAAACACTCAATAATGATTGTGGGCGTGAATCAATACGCGTGGACCAATTACTCTGAAATTGATATTGGCTGCCAACAACGATGACCGCTTGGTGCCTAAAATATTTAAAACCTTATTATTTGGGTTATTTGCAGAAATTGTCACACATTTTATAACGTTTAGGTGTGTGTTATATATATAAGGTCCTAATTTATTAGTTGCAGATATTTTAACACATGATACTTTACATTAAAATAATTAACTTTAAATATAAATTAAGAAATCTTTTCATGTAACTTTTTTGATTTCATTTTCCTAACAAAAAAATTAATTATAATTTCGTCTAAAAAAAATCACATGTGCCTTATCACATGTCACAATAACACTGTCTGTCATGTCAACAATTGTTTGTTGTAAATGTCGTAAAGGTTCGGCGGGAAAACTGCACATGTCATTGAAGTGGCCAGTTACAGTTAAGTGGTACGTAAAAGAGGTACTAGAATCTGTTCAATGAGTTTTCATTTAATAATCACATAAACAGGGTGTTTTTACGTAGCAAATTTGTTTTTCCGTTTTCTCAAAAAAAAACATCGTAAAAGCTATAATGTTTCACGGTTTAATATACTCCAGAGACCGAGTACTATCAGCTGTAAAAATATCTGCATCTAATAAATTAGGACCTTATATTATAGGCCGAGTTGGAGAGCGTAACCAAAATCACAATGTTTGCGCTACTACACGACAGCTACGATAGAAAAATAACGCTCACTGTTCAATACTTTTTAACCGCCGGCCCAAATCTCAAGGAAGGTGGTTCTCAATTCATCTATAGGTATGTTTTTTTCTTTTTTGTTAATGTTTGTTCCACGATATCTCCGTCGTTACTGAACCGATTTTGATTTTTTTTTGATTGAATGTATTGCATACAAATTGGTCCCATTTTCATCAGAACCTAGTTCTGATGATGGATCTTGGAGAAATCGAGAGAACTCAAATCTTTCGTAATTTTATAAGAACAGCATGCATTTAAGTTTAGAACAGTAACATTTATTTGTTAGGAGATTTGTTCTCTTTCTTATGCTTACATATTGAGTTTTCTAGTCAAATTTTGTCAAGCTCGATTTCTTATAATCGGATTTCGGATTCATGAGGAATTGAGGAAACTCCTCAAACCTTAACGGTATACGTATATTCATTTACGTTTCCATCAAATAATCAAAGATTTAGGTACATTAAAAACAGTTTAAAAAAATACCTATACATTTCTACATAATCCAACATTCGCAAGTACCTTCTATTATATATTCTGTGCCAGAACCCCAAAAGCGGCGGTTATTTTTCTTAAAAATTATTCAAACAATAGTTTTTGTAGTAACGAAAAGGTCAAGCGACGTATTTATTTAACAAATGTGTAGAGTTCGTGAAGTTAGGGATTGCAAGGTTAGAAGCGTGGCTCTACATGATATCTCATAACTTTTTGAGAGACAAATGGTCGTCTTGACAACATTTTACATGAAAACATTTATGGTGGGACCTTTTTAGGGTTCCGTAGTCAACTAGGAACCCTTATAGTTTCGTCACGTCTGTCTGTCCGTCCGTCCGTCGGTCCGTCCGTTCGTCCGTCCGTCCGTCCGTCCGTCCGTCCGTCCGTCCGTCCGTCCGTCCGTCCGTCCGTCCGTCCGTCCGTCCGCGGATAATCTCAGTAACCGTTAACTAGAAAGCTGAAATTTGAAAACAAAGTGCAAAAATTGGAAAAAAATTTTTATTAGGGTAACTTGATAGGTATATTGTTGGATAGGTATTTAAAAATGAATAGGGTTTGCTCAGATCATTTTTTGAAAATTAAAATTTTCGGAAATAATCGCTCCTAAAGAAAAAAAGTGCTCCCCCCCCCCTATAACGAAAATGTTTAAAAAATATGAAAAAAATCACAAAAGTACAACTTTATAAAGACTTTCTAGGAAAATTGTTTTGAACTTGATAGGTTTAGTAGTTTTTGAGAAAAATACGGAAAACTACACTGAGCGTGGCCCGACACGCTCTTGGCCGGTTTTTACGTCTATTTCTTACATAAGTCCCACGGTAAGCTCAAGAAGGCTTGTGCTAATTGTACCTATCTCTATCGATTCTATTCCCGTCGATGGAACCTTTGTACCCAATCACAATTACAGAGTCCATGGGGCAAATTAAACCAGTTAATAATCATTTGCGCCTAGGAAGAGCCCTGTCGGCTCCGACCTCAATATATACGCTTCTTTATGGCTAAACGACGTAAACGTCAGTGTGTTTTCAAGTAAGTTTCAATAAATCTTCTGATTGATCGGTTTTAATTACATGCCATACGATAAACACTTAAATACAATACAAGTAGGTACACTGAGAGAAATTTGCATTGTGAATTTAACAAGTTCGACTTGTTGCGGTTTATCCGTTTGAATCAGCCAAACGTATGTTTAAAATCGACTTGTTGATTCAAATATATTGCCGATTCAAATGACAAGTAGCTTGTTGTTTGAACCAAAATGGCGCTATTTTAACTTGTTGAACGAACATGAAAACTGGTTGTATTTTCTCTCAGTGTACCAAAACGACTGAAGATCAGGAAAACTGGAAAAAATGGGGAGAGGCCCAACAGTTGGACATAACAGGCTCCCAATTAGTAATAAACTATTGTCTGTTAGTTATTGGAATTTATTGACACGTTACTTGACTGTGGGATATGGGTTAAATTGTGGCGTAGGCGAGAGGTTGGCAACCTGTCACTGCAATGTCAAAATTTGGATTTCTTTTAACCCCTTTTTGCCAGGAGTGGCACTGAAACTTAGTAGTTCATGTGACACTCCTGTCCACCTACCTAGGCATATTGACTTTAATGTTGACTCCATGACGAGACAAAGCGTGGAGGTGCCATTTCAAATAGTTACAACGTCGCATTTGACATTTATTGTTATTTTCACACAATTCACGTCTATCAATAATTAGTGTCAACTCGATATTCATTTTTTTCGGCTACCGTGTACTGACAACACCGAGTTCCTAGTGTTGCCTCCCTGTCACACTTAAGTACACATTTATAAGTGCGAGAGGTAACACGTCGAACGTGGCTTGCGGTAGGCACTAGAATAAAATACCTACGAATGACCTAGGACCTAGATCATTCGTATTTTCCGGGTAGGTATTTAAGACGATACAGGAGGGGTCAATTCTCCATACAAACGCTCTCGACTATTTCCTCCTTGGTTTTTGAAGATATACCAATGATTTTTTCAACACAGGTTATTAAATTTATTTTTATCTATGTAGGACCGTTTTGATTTTTTTGATATTCTTATTTTAAAGATGCTAGATCCCATCAAAATTTTCCAAACGACTTTATTGATTATTTATATATTTATTAATATATACTGCGTGTTACACTAAGGAATGAAAAATGTATTGTTATTATTTTGTAGTTATTGTATTATGTGGATGTCTACCATCTCAAACTCTCCCTCAAATGCTCAAAGGTTAACTGGAAGAGATCCCTTAGAGGGATAAGTTCGCCTTTGTACTGAAACTTTTTATTTTAAATATTATGTGCTGTATTATTTTCCTGTACAATAAAGTGTTTACTTACTTACTTACTTGATTATGGCGCATAAAAAGGTGTGGTATTCAAAATTGGTCACATTAGCCAAAAAACTACATTTTAAAGATTTTTTCGCAATATCTCTTATACCTGAGTTGTTTTGAATGGACATTTTTTCGATAAATCTAGTTAAAAACACTATTATATTTAACTAAAATTCCCAAATTGAAAGAGGGGCTCCTTTCCATTTTAGCATTTTCGCTCCTATAGCGTCTTAAGACAATATGGCGCTTACGCTGTTCCGACTTGCGCGTGGTGGTCACGCGAATAGTTTATAAACAATCTAGGACGGCGTCTAATGGAAAGATACCGTTGCTTTAATTGCATTTCAGCAGATGAAAGATTAGAAGTTCACGTAATGCAATACATTGTAGCTTAGAAACGGAGGCAAGAACATAATTGTCCACTTAGGAAGTTAGTAAAGTACATTCATTTACTTAATTAGAAGTGATAAAATATGGGAAAACACGTGGAAAACACACATTCCTTAAATTATTCTGAACTAACTCCTACAAAACCGACTTGAAGGAAATGGCATAGTAATTGATCATCATCGACTTGTTTAGTTGCTTTCAAACAAAAAAGAAGGTTGCGTGGATGTTCGTCAGGTTTATACAATTTCAGCTTTTCCCTATTAGATTTTTAATTACGAGAAAATATTATCTTCAGTACAAATGGTGCTTTTTGTTCGCAAATTGGTTCATTTTTTTGTTAAGTCGAAACTTCAGAGAACCTAAAAACGTCGTACGATATTTTTTATACTACGTCGGTGGCAAACAAGCATACGGTCCGCCTGATGGAAAACGGGAACGTAACCTATGGATGCCTGCAACTCAAGGAGTGTCACATGCGCGTTGCCAACCCATTAGAAACTTGTATAACACTCCTTTTTGTTGCTGTGTTAAGTACACAGGCTCTAAAGGAGGGTTCGGGTTGCCGACGACTAAAAGGACAATAGACAAAACAAATTAGTTCCGTACGTAGGTCCTTCCGTCACCAGCACACCGCAACCTCGTTGAGCTCAGGCAGCCTTACTCACTGTACTATTAAGCGTACTATTAAAGGCTTTGTGCAATTTAAACCACTACTAAATAGATAACCGAACCACAAAATTAAAATTTTGAAAAAACCCCCGATAGCGAAATAGTAGACCGATCTTCATGAAACATGGCTAAGAACACTCCCGACTAACTCAGCTTTTAGACAAAAAAAACTAAATATAAATCGGTTCATCCGATCGGGAGCTACGATGCCACAGACAGACACACACACAGACAGACAAACAGACAGACAGACAGACAGACAGACAGTTAGACAGACAGACAGACAGTCAGACAGACAGACAGACACGTCAAACTTATAACACCCCGTCGTCTTTGCGTCGGGGGTTAAAAACAATCGCATCCACACCGATCTTGTTAAAAGCCGTCAAAACCATTGTCAGTCAGAACTGTCAAACGGCTAGTTAGAGCTTGTTAACCGAGTATTCCACCATATACAATATTCACTAAGAAACGATAAACCTTATACAAAAGGCACAAGGTTCAAACATGATCAGTAAATTTACTGAATGTGCCCGTAGGTGCGGGTTCAATTTGTCCACTTAATTCGAGTAATCTCCCTTTGGCTAATTCTCTAGATTGATTGAATCCCACGCTGCTAGGGCTTGCAATATCGGACGATTTTCAATTCCGGAACTGGTTTTCGAGATTGGGCGTCAATTCCGGAATTCCGGAACTAGTTCCGGAATTGAACAATTTTTTTTGGTTTGGTTTTCTGGTGGGTTTTTGATGAAATAATACAATTTTAAATTGAAATTTATTAGAAATCGACGTTTAAGACAATAACTCCGTACCTGAAAGGCATATAACACTGAAATTTTCATTTTAGTAATTTTACAGGAAAGCCCATTTTGTGTCAAAACGGTCTTACAAGGTATTTCGAACTACAGTTAACGATACAAACGAGGTTTTAGTGCCAGTTTTCTGATAGTGGTCAACGTTAAAGTTATTTTTTTATCCATTGACCATCGAAATAATATAAAAGTAATAATTTACAAGAATGGCATAACGTCTTGTACACATAACTGTAATAAAATAAATATTGAATTAATTACCTTTATCAGACTCGAGTAGGGACAAAAGATATCCAAGCTAGCCCAAAAAGACAGATTTTATGATTTATTCCTAGGTACCTACATGTACCTACACATTAATTTTTTGTGAAAAAATAAATCATTCTTTTCATATTCATCATTTTCCATACATTTGCTTCTCAAATCTTTTGATTTTGTGGTATAAGTGGTAATAGACTTAGATAGAGTTTAGTAAAATATGCACACGTCTTTGTGAAAAGTGTATAAAGTAACTACGACGTAATGCTTGTGAATGAATGTAATACCAAATACTACGATTTGCGTCTGAACTTAAGACTTTATGCCTAAAATATTCAGTGCTATGAGAAAAGAAGTAAAATTTTGAGTTTATGCCGCTTTAATACCGATTAATTTATATTATTACTGAAATTTAAGTTCGATCTAATAAATTGAGCATAAATAACGTTAATAAAAGAATTATAATGTACCTAATGTTATTTATTTATATTTAATTGTCCTTCAGTATTCGAGCATAACACTCAACTCCCGGCTAGTAATTTTAAATTATCACAAAACACAACTTTCTACAACAAATATTTACTTTAAACTGATTATATTTCACTTATTAGCTAAAACAATTGAGAGCAAAACCAGATAGTGACAATGGTATTATATTAGCGGGTTAAAACTACACTATCTCGCTCTAACTAGCCCTGGATGCAACCCTTTGGTCATAAAATAGGCACTACCTGAATCCGAGCAGTGTCTAACTTAATCAATTTACATATCTTTTATAGACGCGGTGGTAGTTTTGTAAAATAACCAGGCTGATATTACACGTTTTCGTCCAAAAATATATCTTTTTTCAATTCCGGAATTTTCGAGATTATGTGTTTCAATTCCGGAACTGTAATATCGGAAAAATTGTCCGAAATTCCGGAATTTCGAGATTCCGGAATTCCGGAATGCAAGCCCTACACGCTGCGTTTAATTCACCCAGTTTTCATGAGAAAATATAGCGTGCAGAGGTTATAGGAACGTTGTATGCTTCTAAATCAAATCGAGACAGTCTTGAACTCTGGGTTTCCTCACACTTCTCACAGTGTAGCCAACGTATCAATAGATTATGCTACAAGGTATGTGGAGATCCTTTAATTAATAATCTAACCACAAAATAAAATTTTGAAAAAAACCCCGACCGCAACATAGTAGACCGATTGTCATGAAACATGGCTAAGAAAACTCCCGACCCGACTAACTCAGATTTCAGACAAAAAAAACTGAATCTAAATCAGTTCATCCGTTCGGGACAGACACAAACAGACATACACACAGACATACAAACAGACAGACAGACAGACAGAGAAACAGACACGTCAAACTTATAAACACGGGGGCCTTAAACTTACAACACCTTATAACGTCGGGGGTTAAAAATCAGATACGGTCGCGTCTTTGAAGCGTATAGCGATTAGTAGAATAATTTACCTACCTTTATCTTAAAGTTTCTTTATAATGGTGGATTATTTAAACATTTATATTATTGTTTTGCTACAGACGAAACAAAAACGTCAATGTTACCTTATTATACCTTATTATATCCACGCTTCCACATACATTCGTAGGCAGGTAACTCCTAAGCGACGTCGTTTTCAAAATACATTTAATTAACTTCTAAAACTTCCGAAAAGTTAATTTTGAGTTCAAATTACAAACAGACAACATTCTATATTAAATAAACATAACTTTGGAACAAATCCAAAGTTCAGACACAAATATTCAGTTATTAATTTTACGACTTTAAAACTGGCTGGAAACATTCGAATATGGAATTGAAAACTGTTTTTCCTTTTATGTTGGCAGCCGTGGAAAAGGCTATGAATAAAAGCGTTTTTGGCCAGTGTTCGTTTTTTTGCAGCTTTTGCATGAATATGGGGTCCACGGATTTATATGCAAAGCGGATTGTGACTTATAAAATAGTACATTACATCAGAGGCCGGATAGGGATACGAGGCCGGGAATCCGTTTTCACGCCGAGGCATGTATAGTGCTTTTCTCAAACATACAATGAAATAAAAAAATGCTCTAAAGGACAATATTTTATAAAAAAAGTTACTTTGCAGGCCTAGGCCTAAAAAATAATATGAAATCCCTTTACATTCCTCTCGAGTTGTTGCGCCCAAAAAGCGATACTTCCCAGCTCATTTTAAGGAACGTAAAGACAATATTTCATTGCATGTTTGAGAAAAAAAATTTTATTTTATTTTTTATATCTGAAGCAGATTGTGACTTATGACAGAAAAATAAGTCAAATTTGAGAACTATATTTATTAATCGTGATAGTCAGTTTGAAACGTCTCTTTGTTTAACGTGAGAATAGAAAACGGTGCTGTTTATTTGTAATTAATAAACAAAATTCAAATAGTTAATTCGATATGCTTCCTCGATATCTAGTCGAGTTATCGAGTTCTTAGATTTCTTTTTTATAAAAATTTAATAGGTATCGAATCTTCTTTCTTTCAAATACCTATTTAAGTATTGAGATATAAATATATATTAATTTGTGTAGAATTATATTAAATTGTTTAGTTTAAGTTATATATAAGTCTTTGTTTTGTGTTTTTTTTTATAATGTTTCAATCATATTAGAACTTGTTAGAACTTGGAATAAATATTCAGTATATAAACTGATGAAATAGGATGCAATGTAGGTACATAGTAGAGAAAGAAACAAATCAAAGTATTTTATAAAGATTTTTCTCTGTGAAAAACCATAAATTAACAAATAGGTAATAGGCTAGTTTCCTATACTTAAAATAAAATATTTTATGCAGTGCACGAAATAAAGCTCCACATAATTAGAAGAAAAATATGGACAGTAGTTATATTTAAACATAATTTCTATTTAATAAGTCAAAGACAAAGATATAAAGTAAATGAATTGACGGTGACATCACTCCTCAGTATTTCATAGTAATTCCATATTAGCAAATCGTTTTGACAGTTCTTAAAAAGGAGCTGATTTGACTAGTAGGAAACTAGCCTATTATGTATATGTACAATGTACAGTGAACTGCGAAATATTTAATAATAGTACTAATATTTGCTCCTGAGTCATGGATGTATTCTATGTATATAAGTATGTATTTATCTATTTAAGTATACTGTATATCGTCGCTTAGCATAGTACAAGCTTTGCTTAGTTTGGGGCTAAGTTGATCTGTGTAAGGTAAGGTGTCCCCAATATTTATTTATTTACATGGAGAAATGATGACTGAATTAATTGATCAATTCGATATGCACTTTTGCAGTTCACTGTACCATCCAGGTTATTTGTATCCGTTTCACCCAGCATTTGCATCTGAATATGATGCACACTGCGCGCGGTTATTCCGGGCAGATAATGTGGGTTAACTCAAAATTGCGTTTCGGCGGGTTACGTCAGTGCGGCAGCGGCAGGTGGCTCTCGTCTGGTGATAAACATGAATATTGGTGGTTGAGTGTTTCATGTTTACTGATTGGGTGAATGCGATGCAAAAGTTATGGGATTAAAATGAAGCGTAGCCAACGCGTCCAATTTGTACAGTCACTGGCATAAATAAGTGATGATTTCTGTACCTTGTCGCTTTAAATCGTTTGACAATTTCGTATGACATTTCAAACAAGACGTTAATGTGACAAGGTATAGAAATCATCATAATATTTATGCCGGTGACTATAGGTAATTAGGTATACACATATTTTGTATTAGGTAAAAGTAGGTACTTAATAACCTAATACCTACCCAGAACCAGTGGCCTATGTCACAATAGTGGTAATTGTCGTCCGACAGTGAAATATTGTTCAACAAAGAAATATTGACGCTGAGTAACAAAGTTCAGAAGATCATCAAGTATAATTGTCACTGTGGTGAAGTAGCCCACTGCTGTTTCCCAGTATTTCCCTGACTTCAAGGATATTTACTATTTGTATGTTTAGTGTGTGTCCGAGCACGTATACAGGCACCCGTGTACACCCACATAGTCCACACTGCACTAAATGCAATGTAACTTCTTGTGATACGACATGACGTGCTTTTATCACGTACTGATGTGCGATAGCTGTAAGCTTTCAACTGTAAAATAGATACGGTGTGTTATATCATAACTCATGATTGATGTAGTGCGAAAAGGGTTTCCTTCGGAAACGTTCGTATTTGTCATGCTAGTTTAGTCAATGTCAGTACATCTTGTACTGACACTGACTGAAATAGCATGACACGTTCGTACGTTGCCGTAACAATACGAAGGCAAATCTTTTTGCACTACATCTGTACCTTTCGCGGCGTTTCGTTTTCGTTTCGCGTCGTAGAAATGCCATTCGGCTACGGGGCCTGGGTGGCTAGCCGAATGGCACAATCGCTCACGAAACGCTCACGAAACGAAGCGCTAGTAGATATCTATCTCTATCGCACTTGCGTATTGGCGCGACAGAGCCAGCGGCGTATCGCTTTCGTTTGGCGTCGGAGAAATGCCATTCGGCTACGGGGCCTGGGTGGCTAGCCGAATGGCACAATCGCTCACGAAACGCTCACGAAACGAAGCGCCAGTAGATATCTATCTCTATCGCGCTTGCGTA
Organism: Leguminivora glycinivorella; assembly: GCF_023078275.1. NCBI lineage: Eukaryota > Metazoa > Arthropoda > Insecta > Lepidoptera > Tortricidae > Leguminivora > Leguminivora glycinivorella. The sequence continues at coordinate 1,822,202 of NC_062974.1, read as the reverse complement.
TTGGCGCGACAGAGCCAGCGGCGTATCGCTATCGTTTGGCGTCGGAGAAATGCCATTCGGCTACGGGGCCTGGCCCCGTAGCCGAATGGCATTTCTTCGACGCGAAACGAAATCGAAACGCCGCAGAAAGGTAGTCTGGCTCTGTCGCGCCAATACGCAAGAGCGATAGAGATAGAAAGCTACGAAAAAGATTATTATCGTGAGTGTTTCGTGAGCGTTTGTGCATTCAGCTACGCACACTGGTGTATTTGTGAGTGTTTCAATGTGGCTAGACAATCTCGAAGATTCACATAAATTACACTGGCATACCGACTTGTTTCTAGGCTCAAGTTATGTCTTATGAGAATTTTACCTCTAATGATACATTAACATTCAGAAATAATTGCATTTTACACAGTCGTAGGGATTGAGAATTAATCGTCTAAAAACAAAAATCACTACAATTGTTTTGCCATAAAGCCATATTTCTAAAACAAAAAGATGCGTACTGCTTGGCTTCACCTACATAATAATAAAAAAATATTATAAGGACCATTTTTAAAATAAAATCTTAGTCAATACAATTTTCTTAAAGTCTGGGCATAATGGCAATGTTATTGCGCAGGTATATCTAAAAATATATTCCAGTAACTTAAATCAAACATAATTACTAATGTAGCTGTAAGCCTGTAACAATTTAACCATTGTTTATTTCATTTCAAAATTCACCTTTAAACCATAGATACATGATTCATTTACTTAATTAGTAATTAAAAGCAATAATGAAATGGAAACCACAATCTTAATAGGAGCGTAATATTAATATATTTTGTAGCGTCGGTATTTCTTATGACTCAAAATATGAGCTCGTATTGTGTGTCATGTTATACCATTTTATGAAATAAATAACTCATCAGTAAAATTTCTCGGTTACCACAAATATTATTCATTCAAACAGCAGTTCTAAAAAAAATTTTTTTCATCACACCCGCCCTTTAAACTATTGCACGCAGGCGGAGCGTGAGTTATACAAAAATGGTTCTCCCAAGGGAATAATGAAATTTCTTGTACCGTACTTAACTTTTTTACAATATCTAGATTGAAACATCTTTTAACCAGCTTTTATTGACATACTACATTATGTAAATACTATCCCCCTCATAAACGTACTCTAAAATTATCAAGCCGATAGAGTTTGTTTGTCCCTTTCTATCACACTAATACGTCGGAAAGGGAAAAACGAACTTTATCGGCTTGATAACTTTAGAGTACATTTAATTATGAATAAGGCTATGTATTTATGTTTTAAAAAGTAGATCTCAACTGGTTGAAATGAAGTAGGTTACACAATAGCGATGTTCCTACTTTAGCGAAGTGAGGGAGCAAGGATATTTCGCGACACCACTAAAACAAGAAAATAGAAAAAGAAAATATTTAGATACTAAGTAACTCTTGAGGAAATATACTAAATATTAAACAGAGATAGTTGTCTTCATGCGCCTATAGGTAACGGAAAAGATGAGGAGTGGCAGGTTGGCGTGGTACGGTCATGTAATGAGGAGGGATGAGTGTCATATAGGTAAAAGAATGTTGGAGATGAAGGTTGATGGATGGAGAGGGAGGGGTAAACCCAAACAACGATGGATGGATTGTATGAAAGAGGATATGAGAAAGAAAGATGTGAGTGTTGAGATGACGAAAGATAGAGGAGAATGGAAGAGGAAGACATGTTGTGTAGGCGAGGAAGAAGACTTGTCTTCATGAATATCTAACATACAAGAATAATGGCTATTAACAAAAAGTAGTTTTAAACACAGACATAAAACAGAAGCGGCTTTTGAGCACTCAATACGATTTTACGACTTCGATTCATGGTATTTTTCGACAACTCAATTTCAAATATGAACCTCATTTACTACGTAATAAAGTCTTCATAATGTATGAAGACAAACAAAAGGTAGATTAATTTAAAATTGGCGCATGGCGAACAGATGTGGGATTTCAAATGTTGTTTAAAGTGTTTGACAGCGTGAAGTATGGGCTTGTTTTTGACTGGGTCGGGTTTCCTTCAGGCCATCGTCCGGAAAAAAAGGGAAAAAAGCTTTGAGTTTGAGTCCGGGAAAAAAGCTTGTCACACGCCCAAACTTTGCATGGGTTAGAAAACATTAACAAATTAAGGAGACCTTAGGTAAAAATCAATCAACTGATAAGATCAATAAGGTGAAAATCCGTTTAAGTGGGTACGTAGTGATTTTGTGTATATGGCGAACATGCAGACAGACGTAGAGGACCTTTTTCTATAATCATTTTAGTAAATTTTATTATTGACTTTGATCAAACACTGCTTAAAAATTAAAGGAATAAACCAATAAGAGCTTTAAAAATTCAACAGCAGCGACGCGACCCCTATACGATATTAGTTCCGCTCAATTACTTCCCGTTTAATTAGTGATTTGGTCTGACCGTTTATTTCACCGACTAACTCGGGCATGGACACTGACAATCAAGTATTATGTGAGTATTATGTTTAATTTGGGTGACCAAAATGACATATTTGTAAACTTTTCTGAAATTTAGAATGTTAATTGTTTTCCAACATGCTGATTTTGGACAGAAATTACAAATAAATAAATTGCATGATAATTTACAAATATTTAAATAGGTACATATAACGACGAATGGCAATCGTTGACGCCAGACGCCGACAGAAATGCAGTATGGCTCTGTCGCGCCAATACGCAAAAGCGATAGAGGTAGATTAATTACGAAACAGATTTATATTATCCTGAGCGTTTGTACATTTGACTACGTACTCTGTCGGAACATCTAAGAACTGGTTATTTCATATTCTTCCTAAAGTTATTTTCTTTTTATCCAATTCTTTCTAAATGCAAAATATATGTCGATGATATAACATTATGATTTTCTGAAGTCTATCATTTCATTCTTTTCAAATGGCGACTGTCAGAGACGTCAAAGTAAAAAAGAAATAAAATCATTTGACATTAAAATGTAATGGCGTAAAAATTTGTTAAAGATAAATATTGTTTGCATTTGTAATATAATGTGGGCTAATTACCATGGCCAATTAAATTGCTCGAGTGATTTCATAAAATAAGTCTAAATTTATCAACGCGCCATGAATTTACCTCAGTTTAACCAGTAATAATATTATTGACTACTCGGTGTTTGCGTGTTATGTATATTGATTGGTGAAGTTTTAGTGCTCCGGTGCATATACTATACTGAAATAATAAAAATAATGCCTAGAAAACCAATAAAGTTGTTAAAATATGGATTAAGACGGTAATATTCCATGTAAAAAACAGTCGCCAAACGGTCACCAAACGGTCACCAAACGGTCGACAAACTGTCGCAAAATGGTCGCAGCGTACACGCGTGACCGAAAGCAGTGAATATTTATTATATTTTCAAAATGGCTTCTTGTATTAATTTTTTCCAGGTATCCTCAAACCTTATAAACAATTAAATATGCCGTCGTAATACTCAGTTGCCCTCACTAAAGAAGATTAAAAAAAAAATTGTAACGTGCGTACCGAGCTGCTGGGTTGTAAAGGATCGGGGATCATATTATTATGGTCTTCTATAGAGCAACTAGTATTTTGCGGCATTTCACAATTGACACTTGTTGAAGTAGTCGTCATTAATATTACTATCAACATTAATTTCAGCGATCTGTACTTCTTTTGTCAAGATTTTTGTATAGATAAGTGTCTACAAATTTGTAATGTTAAAGAGACATAAATAAAACGTAGTAGAGTAAATAATGTGTTTTTTTTGTAACCCAAACAAAATACTTGTAGATACGAGTGCGGAAAAGAGGAAAATCGATACGAGTAGCGATAAATTAATACACGAACGAAGGGAGTGTTTTAAATCGACACGAGTTGTGAATGTCCTTTTCGCACGTGTATCGTACGACGATTTTCAGTACCTAAATCTAAGCTAAGAGTTTCGACCAGACAAGAAATGAATCATTGCTTGATTTGCTCGCACTACTGCGTTAAAAAAGCAGCATCTGTACTGAAAAAACTATCATTGCGCAACAGAAATTCTATTAATATCACAGTAAATACTCTATTTCATTTGATTCCTACTTTTATTGTGTAAAGCAACACTACACTTCATTTTTATCAATAAGAATTAAAAATTATATATTTAATACATTAAGTAACTATAAAGTGCTTATCTATTTGTATTATCATTCTGCACTTTTCTTAACTTTCCCACATTTCTATAAAATGTCGAAGAGTGCTTAAATGGTCGTCGTCGTTTATTATTATTTAATTCGCTCATATTTAAATGATTCAAAGCAACCAGTCCACAACTTCACAAGACAGTTTGAGAAACCTTCGTATTTCAGATTGTCATTTGCGGTTACAGTAGTTTAGGAGCAGTTCGGTAATCAGACCTACACATGTGTGTACAAATTCTGTCAATGTCACTGTCAGAAACCGTTCTGACAGTGACAATGACAGCCACAAATTCGTCCACATGTTGTTACCGTTATGTGTGCAAACGTCGACTAATAAAGTGTCGTTAAAAGTCATTCTGACAGTGACATTGACAGCCACAAATTCGTACACATTTTGTTACCGTAACGAGTGCACACGACGACTACATTTTGTTATTGTATCAATACGGTCGCATTGTTTGCACGACGTTACCACGCGTTATGTCACATTTGACAGTTAGTTACTGATTTGAAGATTTTGCGACTGAAATGGTTGTATGGGTAAACCAATAATGCACGTCGTAAATCCTGAAAGCCATAAAGATTAGAACGCAGTTACCTCGCCCCAAGTTCGCCCCCGATCGAGATATAACGATTATTTATTTTTAAATCGTTATTAATTCTGATCTGATTCTTCAATACGTTTTGAACGTGTTTTGATTTCAAAAATAAAATTGTTCGTCTTTCCTGGATACGCCTGGGTATTACCCCACTGAGCATGAAACTTACAATAACTTGCAGTAAGTTTACATACCTCACATTTGTAAGTTTAGAACGTAAAGTCGGAGAAATATGACAACAACATTCAACTTATTGGTAATTTGAAACTTTCAGAAAATTAGTAGTGCTATATTATTGTAACATGACAAATGAAAACTAATATTATAATTTTGCAAGGATGTTTTGATCACAAGTTATTTAAATGTTCATTTATTACATTGCTGCAACAAGGTATTAGCTATATTACATATGCTACGTTACAGCAACATTAACTTTTAAACATCAAGTTTTCAATGTTACTTCAATGTCTAAACTTAAAGTTTCCCAAATGTTCAAAATCAATATTACTGCAATTCACCACTTGAAATATTGATTTTATGCAGTTGCTGCAATATCAGAAATTAAGATTTGCTTCAATAAAACCTATTGATATAACCGGTATATTTATTTTGTAACATTACAGGTAATTATAAATACAATGTCACAGCAATTGTTTTTTTTAAGAATTAATATCTCAATGTTGCACCAATTTTAAATAATAACGTTTATTAAACATTTAACATCAATATCACAGTCATTGACCGTTTTAAATATATTTTTTATAATTTTGCTGCGTTATCACAAATTGATATTTCCTTTAATGAATCTATTTTAGAATCTATAAATATTACCCGTATCAAAATAGCATAACATCAGGGCAAATTATAAACACAATAGATGTTTTATTAGCTATATTATTAGATTTTTCAGATTGTTTTTTTACTGCTTGGTGGGTAGGTATCTAGGTATTAGGGTAAGTTACATCAAGGACGAATTTCATTTCGAAAACCCTATACGTTTTGAAAGACCTATGTTGGATATCCAAGGACTCCATCACGAACCACTCAATAGATTCATCCCCAGCATGCAGTTTACTAGTCTCACGCGGCCCGTCCGCGCGGATCGCGACCAATTTATATGATGATGTTGTCGTCCGCGCGGACCCGTTAACGCATAAATCCAGTGCGGATCGCTCCGCGCGGTCGGTCCATGACGTAAAACCATCCTAATGCGAGGGTGACGCTGTAGGTACAAGTATAACGACGTTAGTGCGTTTTCATCTTGGATTTTTTCCATTAAAATCCTTCCGACATCCGTTATTCGGATCGGATAATGTGAAAACGGCCTTACGTGTGCACCCTGGCAGGCATTACTAAGTATAGTCGAGCGATACCTAAATGATGATGATGTTTTATCATTTATCGCGCGACCATACTTGCCTCCCCACCGTAGCGGCGTGTGCATCAGTGGGGTTCGGGCCAAGCCACGTACAGCACGGGAAGCATGGTCGCGCGATAGACGATAAAATATCAGGCCGTCCCTATCGCACTTAAAAATAGTGCGATAGGGACGGCCTGCTATTTTATCGTCTATCGCGCGACCATGCTTCCCGTGCTGACCACGTAATATTATATTGTGGAACTGGTAAAGCTAGGAACATATTATGGGTCTCGACCGCGGACGCGATGTGGATAATGAATATACACTGAAGCTAGAAACATACTACGCGGACGTCAGTCGTAAATCGACCGCGACCGCGACCGATCAGTGTGCACGGAACAAAACATCCAGCGAGCCAGATTTCGATCGGACGTCCATGCGCTCAAGGCCACGTCCACGTCCGTCGACCGATAGTTTGCACGGTTATGTTTATTTCCATTGTCCAGATTCCCGTCCGCGGTCGATTTACGACGGACGTCCGCGTAGTGTGTTCCTTTGGAGGACAAACAGGTGTTTTTTTAGTTTATGAATAGTGAAAAAACCAATTCATGTAGAATAATATCGTTTACTTTCCTGACATGTTATACAAATAAAGCTAGGAACATACTACGCGGACGTCCGTCGTAAATCGACCGCGACCGCGACCGATCAGTGTGCACGGAACAAAAACATCCAGCGAGCCAGATTTCGATCGGACGTCCATGCGCTCAAGGTCACGTCCACGTCCGTCGACCGATAGTTTGCACGGTTATGTGTAATGTCATTGTCCAGATTCCCGTCCGCGGTCGATTCACGACGGACGTCCGCGTAGTGTGTTTCTAGCATTAAGCTAGGAACATACTACGCGGACGTCCGTCGTAAAACGACCGCGACCGCGACCGAACAGTGTGCACGGAACAAAACATCCAGCGAGCCAGATTTCGATCGGACGTCCATGCGCTGAAGGCCACGTCCGCGTCCGTCGACCGATAGTTTGCACGGTTATGTGTATTTCCATTGTCCAGATTCCCGTCCGCGGTCGATTTACGACGGACGTCCGCGTAGTGTGTTCCTAGCTTTATTCAGTACATACCATTTAGATTATATCATCATCTGTATCATCATTGCCATCATATTATGAAAGGGTTGTGCAAAGTAATCGAAAGAGAATAATAATAAATATAATATAACATAAAATATAACAGTATTTTCTATCAATTGTATCTTTGCGGGCCCGCGCACACGGATGCAACAGTTGCACGGCAACATCTTTTGTCTCTGTTGTCAACTTGTCACTCCTTGTACGCACAACAAAGACAAAAAATAACTGTTGCATCCGTGTGTGCGGGAGCGTTCTTTGACATTATTTCAGTGTTGCCAGGTCCAATTTGAATAAAATCAGAAGACACGTGTTCTAAAAATCAGGAGACATAAATAATTCGTCACTACTTTAAAAAAAACTCGTATCTTCATCTGTCAATGAAAAGAAAATTGTAGTAAGTATCTAAGGAATGCATATAGACTTACTGCGTTTTAACTTTGAGGAACAGCGTGAGATACGAGATTTTTTAAAAGTAGTGACGAATTGGCTCCAAAGTCATAGATTGATAAAGCCTGACCAGAAATATAATATGAGAACTATTTTCTTCATACTAAACTGCAATGTCACCCCATACATCAGAATAAACAGCGCCCTCTTGACAATAATAGTCATATATTTCTGGTCAGGCTTTAGTACCTATTATTCTTCGATAAATTTATTTTCACAATTATTTGCAACATTTACATTAATAAAATTATTTAAAGAAAATTATGGCCAAGCAAATACTGTCGTTTAAAAAAGGCGCCTAATTCAAATTTTCTATGGCACAATAACCCTTCGCCGATGTTTCAAATTTGGCGCTTATTTTAGGATTTCGTAGTCAAATAGGAATCCTTATAGTTTCGCCATATTTGTCTGTCTGTCTGTCCATCCGCCCGTCCGTCCGTCCGTCCACGAATAATCTCAGTGACCGTTAGGACTGGAAACCTCTGAAATTTGCTTTTGCTGAAATGCAAAAATAAAAAGTGGAAAAATAAAATAATAATATAATAAGTTTTATTAGGGTTCGGTTGCAATCTGTAATTTTTACCAGTAAAAGATGAGGGTCTAAATAGCCATGAAAAAATAATGCCATGACATGAGGTGGGGTCCATACCTTTCCATTCGATCTTGAAAGTCAATTTTTTAGTTTTTCGTAAATAACTCGTAAACGGTGGCCCACAGCAAAAAAATATGTTAAACAAAAAATATCTACATAAAATTTCCTACAAAAAAGATTATGTACGTTTTTTCGATAGGATCAATATACATATAAATGGATTATTTAGTGAGAAAGTTTTTTTTAATCAATCACATGCTTCGTTTTTCGTCAATATGTACCTCGTAAACGGTGGCCCACAGCAAAAAAATATGTTAAACAGAAAATATCTACATAAAATTTCCTATAAGAAAGGTTATATAGGTTTTTTCGCTAGGATCAATTTTTTAGTTGGAAAGTATTTTTAAATAGATTACATGGGCCGTTTTTTGTTAATAACTCGAAATCGGTGGCTCACAGCCAAGAATAATGTTATACAGAATCAATCTACATAAACTTTTTTAATATTATGTAGATTAATTCTGTGTAACATTATTTTTGGCTGTGGCTACTGTTTACGAGTTATTTACGAAAAACTAAAAAATTGACTTTCATGATCCGAATGGCAGGGTACGGGCCCCACATCATGTCGTGGCATTATTTTTTCATGGCTATTTAGACCCTCATCTTTTACTGGTAAAAATGACAGATTGCCTCAAGAAACTTTTTTGGAATTTTTTTTTACCACTTTGCACTGTTCTGGCACGGTGAAGCGCCCGGCCAAATTATCTGACATAAACACTAAGCGACTTCTGAGGAACTCTACTTTCACTTTTTAATAATTCCAGGTTGCCTCAAACACCTTTTTTGGCCCAAAAAATTAAATCTTTAAACATTCATAGCTCGATAAAGCCCCGCTCCCCAGCTGCCAGACTTGCAGACCTGATATTGGTTATGATCAGAGAATCATCTGAGCACCTTTCCAGGTTGCCTCAAGGACCTACTCCAAAATCCTGCCAGCTCTTGGACCAAAACGCAAACTGTGGGATGTTTTATCTCGCAGTTAATTTATTTATTGATTTTTATTTTTATTTTTTTTTATACTACGTCGGTGGCAAACAAGCATACGGCCCGCCTGATGTAAAGCGGTCACCGTAACCTATGGACTGGCTATGGATTAGCTATACTTTAGTTAGACATTGTTAAACAGACCCTAAATATTTTTAACGTCGTCAAAAGATTTTAACAGTGTATTCCTGACCACTTTTAGAGACTATAATGTCATGTACTTATACTTTTCTGGATATCGCCTAGCTTCAGAGTTATTACCAATTGAAAAAATCTAATTGTTACTCAGTAAAAAAGATCTTTTTAAGGGAGTTGATGCCACTATGGAGATTAGTTTCACTATCCTCATTGATAAATGTCAAAAAGTTAAAAGTAAAATCTTTCAAGAATTATGTTTTTAGAAAAAAAAGTTAAAACTCGTTTCAAGTGCTAGTTTTATGAAAAACATTTACTTTTTACGTAAAAATACATTCAGAAACAAAATTCATGTACTTAATATTTTTTGTTTGATTTACACAAAAAATGGGTGGTTAAATATATTTCGGCTTATTCACTCCCACGGTGTATAAAAGGGATTTAGGATATACAAGAAGCAAGGCCTTTGACACTGTCTCAGTTACCTTACCATCCTACTCAAAAAGCTAGAACATTGGGGGATTCGGTGGCATAGCTGGGCATTAACTCTTTAATCCGTTAATCGTTAATTAACGAAGTTAACGTTTCGATTAACGGATTAACTTTTAAGTTAACTTTAAAAGTTGTTAACGGATTCGTTAACTTCCGTTAAATTTATCCTAGTCCGTTAATCGTTAATCTAGCATGGCAGGCGCCATCGGCGCAGCGAAAAACACGTTGTGAACGCTACTGGAAAAACCCGATGTCGATCGTTAAAAATACAAAATTATATACAGGATGTAACATTAATTCCGGTGATCCATTGAAGATCATAACCGGTATCGAGTAGCGGTTACGAATGCCACTTCCTTTTTTTAAAATAAACACCATGAAAATTAAAGGTACTATAGAAGGTAATCATAAGTGGGCATTAATTCGTTAATCCGTTAATCGTTAATTAACGAAGTTAACATTTCGATTAACGGATTAACTTTTAAGTTAATCCGTTTAAAAAATGTTAACGGACTCGTTAACTTCCGTTAAATTTCTCCGAGTCCTGTAATCGTTAATCTAGTAGAGCTCAGGCGCCATCTGCGTTGCGAAAAACACGTTCTGAACTAGCGTTCAGAACGTGTTTTTGAACAACTTTAAGTGGAATCTTGGGACCTCTATTATATAAGCGGAATCCATTTTTTTTGTAAATTTCTTATTTTTACCTCTGCAACTGGAAGCAGTCGTCTCCGAAACCTCTATGAGTGGAAAAGCTTGGCATTATAGAATTTGTTCGAAACTATAAAAGCCCTAAGTACGGCAAACCCTATGATTTGCCGGTAAATCCTAGGTTTTACCGATGTCGATTGCTAAAAGTCCGAAATAATATCTAAAAAAGTATTCTTCACGTGGATTTGCTTTTACTAACTTTGATTCGGTGAATTCTAAGCTTTACCATGGCGACTGTTGTAGTGATAGGGCTGCAAATTCGAGCCCTATTTACGACCACATTCGCTTCCCTAGCGTCAGTGTGTGCCACAACAGTCCCGTCACCGCCAGCATCTCTCCTGACACAGCTCTTGGCAGTAGCTCAGGCGATCACTGCCTTCCACGTGCAGCCTAGAGTTCAATAGGCTAGCTGTACTTCGGCCTTTTACAGAAATATAATACGTTATAGTGGATACTGATGCAACTAAATTTTTAAAGAAAAGTTCTTTTTTTTTCACGTGTTAACGGATTAACGATTAACTTTAACTTACGTTAAATTTGTCAAAATGTATCGCTTTAACGATTAACGAAGTTAACTTTTTTAGTAACGGATTAGCGATTAACGAAGTTAACTATTTGATTAACGGTGCCCAGCTATGAAAGTAATGTATAAGCCGTAGGATTTATCTTCGGCAATTATGTTACATAGTGTATAAGCCAGTATTGTTCTCTTTGCTTCGCTTTTTACTAACGTTGACTCGGTGAATCCTAGGTTTTTATCATGGCGATTGTGTCAGGGACGCTAATTGAATCGATAATTTGTGAGTGTAGTGTACACTGGAAAACGTCCCACTTTGTCGAATGCTATAAAGCCACTTTGTCAGTATATTCATATAATAAACAAGTAAATCTCACCTTAATGGTAACCAACAAAGTGGGTCGTTTTAATAAACACACACATTTGTTGACATTTCGGGTTTGGACCTATTGACATCAGGGATGTTTTGAGAGGCGTTTCATTTTTTTTAAGTGTTATGCTTATGATGATTCCATTTCACCAACGTCAAGATTTCCGATACAAATTTCTAATTTGTCGCCTTTTTTACTACCAAAATTTGGTTGACCATCTATAAACAAAATTGTTTATAGTGAATTGGTACTTTTATTACTTAACGATTTTATATCAGAAATCGGAGAAAAATCTCCGAACTGGCAACACTGCTTGACAGTGTCGCCAAACAGCGTCGCCCGCGTCGCCGCCATTTTGTTAGGTTATTTTTGCCGGCTGGATAGTGCTCAGTGTTCAGTGCTGCTTTTTAATTTTATTAATTGTGTTACTACTTTAGTGGTGTTATATTAAAATGGATGAATACCAGAATGATGTAAGTATTTTTTTCTTTAGTTTTGTATGAATTCTTTGAATGAACTTAGGTCTATAGAGTTAACGGCGCTTGGCGTCGATCGATGCGTTTTATTTTTAGCGCTTTTGTCATTATTTATTGATTTGGTCGACTTTTTCAAATAATTTATGGATATCAAACAACTTATTAAAATAGAAACAAAAATACTATAACTCAGCAATTCCCGTTAAGTTTGTACATTTGGATCACGTCTCCGATTTGGATAAAAATTGGTAGGCTGATAGAGTCCATGATGCTGAGCGAGATCGACTAGGTTTCCCAAAATGTTCTAGGTTGATTGTATGAAACTTTCCTTTTTTGTTACCGAAAATATATAGAGATCTGGTAACAAAAAAGGAACATCACTATAAGTACTTATTTCAGAAATGTTACTTAACATTTAATCAATCAATTGTAGGTTGTAATACATTTTTTGATCAGCACATCCTGCCACATATGGCATAGAAATAATAATGCATGAATGTCATAAAATTGAGTCACTAACTTATGTAAAAATTATTCTCTAAATATAATAATTATTAATTTTAAATAAATTTTCATTATATTCAGTTTTCATAAAAAAACTACATTTATAATTAGTTCATGTTCATATTATTTACAATCGAAGATTTCTTTAATGGTGTAAAAACGTTTTTCAACTAAATAGGCAACCAATTGCTTTTTAATTGTTTTTTTAAATTGAGATATTAAAATTGGGACACTTGCACCTAATTCAGGTCCCAAAATGTAATAATTTTTATTAGTCTTACATGCAGATGTGGATAGTTGCAGTCCTGTAGAATCGCCCCTTTCTGCTGAAGTAAATATGTATTGAATAACACTGACACTCTTGTTCTCTTTTCAGTTTGATATGCTAAGGCATACAGGAGGCAAAAAATGGGACTACGTCAACTGCAGTTTGGAAACAATCTTCTCGGATTACTTGGTACCAGTTGGGGCATTATTGCTCCTGAATGAGGAAAAAACAATTTCAAATTGTCTACCCCAATGCTGAAGAAAGTTATAAAACGTAAGTACTTATACTATGAACCCTATTTATATAAAGGGCATCGCCGCAGCACAGTATAATAAAGAGTACTATCGTACAGTATGGCCACTACCGCTCCCCGCTGAAAGGGCCGCCCACCTCCTCTCGGTTACCTCACAGTTACCGCATGTTAAAAACGCGAACAGTCAACCTGTCATATCTCACTCACACAAGCATGGTACGCGTTCACCTACACGAGCTTAGAATGTGTGCTAGGAACGCACCTCTTTCATATTTGATCGCCAGTGACCGAGATGTGACCGCAGTATCCGTCTTTTATTCATTATGCGTTTGGTACAAATTGATTTAAAAAATAAATAAATGTTTTTTTTGTAACATTTTACAGGTGCTGTAAGGCAGACATTTCCAATCGTAATGGAGGAAAATTTCGAGATATGTAATGGATTCATGACGCCGCTGGGATCCAACTCAAGAGACATTAAACTACTGTTACACAGTGCATGTTGGTAAAATTTTCTAAAAAACAAGATTTATAAATTAGTTACTTAGTTATTCTATGCGCCATTTTTAACAAAATAAGTTCCTGTACTATAAGACTAACCAAAATATCCCCATACGAGCAAAAAGTGGTACGATATAAACTTGGAGGAAATATAGTAGAGGACATTATAGCGTTTGGGGTCATAATAATTACCACAGAACCGAAGTTTGGTTTTTTTTAGTTCTTTGTGAGTGTATTTTTGACGACCGGTCAGGCGCAGTCGGTAGTGACCCTGCCTGCTACGCCGCGGTCCCGGGTTCGAATCCCGGTAAGGGCATTTATTTGTGTGATGAGCACAGATATTTGTTCCTGAGTCATGGATGTTTTCTATGTATACAATTATTTATATATTATATATATCGTTGTCTGAGTACCCACAACACAGGCCTTCTTGAGCTTACCGTGGGCCTCAGTCAATCTGTGTAAGAATGTCCCATAATATTTATTTATTTATTTATTTTTGACATACTAAAAATATAGTAAAATATTTTTGTGCAAAATGCATTTTTTCGACCGCCAAAAGTTGTATGAAAAAGTACTATGGAAAAAAAATCCTAAAATTTAAAAATCGTCTCTGGTATCAACTTGTGGGGAATTAGGCGGCAAAAAAGTTTATAGCGTTGATATTTAGCAAAAATATAACATTTTTCCACTATTTTGATAAAATAAAAACGGATAAAAATCATAAATTTCAGCAATGTATTTTTTTTCATAGGTGGTACACACCATGGTAACATACGGGTACGATAAGCAGTCACGGTAGCCTATGACGCCTGCCACTTTAGAGCTTCCACGTGCGCGTTGCTGGCCCTTTAGGGTACCTTTCCACCAGAGATGTGCTAAGTGGATGTTGAGCGTCTGCGGGAGAAAAATCCTAAGTCGCAGTGTGCGACCATATACAGTGTCCGGGATGTGAGGATGCGCAGATTTATGACTAGAAAAACCGATGATTATTTTTTGGTTTTCCTTCGTGTTCGATATAATACTATCGAGAGTTTTTGTTAGGGATGCGTCAATAAAATTTATGTACTTACATTGAACCTCACGAAACAGAAAGTTTATGGTAAATACGGTTACCGCAAAAACTGCAAAGGATCCGGAGCTTCCTTGGGTGAAAATTCCTCCTAAACCCCACAGTTTGTGATCATTTACGGGTGAAAGGTATGAGGATGTCAAACATTTTCTCAGAGCACAAGCCACTGTACAAGCGGTAGAACGTAGAACACACACAGGGAGGCAATTTCACTTTAAACTAAGTTCTCACTCACAGTCAAGGGAGCATTGTTTGCGGTAACCGTATTTACCATAAACTTGTATTCTTGTGAGGTTCAATATAAGTACATAAATTGTCGCATCCCAAACAAAAACTCTCTCGATAAAGTATTATATCGAACACGAGAGAAAACCAAAACCTAATAATCATCGGTTTTTCTAGTCATAAATCTGCGCATCCTCACATCCCGGACCCGTATATGGCCGCACACTGCGGCTTCTTCTTCTTCAACCTAGCGTTTTCCCGGTCTAGCGCCAGGGTCCGCTTTCATGCTCAGTCTTCTCCACTTTGCCCGGTCTTCGACATCCTTAGGCGTGAGATTGTTCTCTTGCATGCCCGCTCCCATGACATCCAGCCAGCGCTTCTTTGGCCTACCGGCTCCGCGTGACAGGGCTTTGGACAGTGAGATTAAGGCATCTGCTTCCGATGTAGGCTTAAGAGCATTTTTCTCCCGCGGACGCTCCTTATGCTGCGAGCTAGCTGAGGACTGTTAAGGGTGCCTTTCCACCAGAGATGAGTTATGGATGCGTCTTATATCCACAATCAGCTTAGTTGTACCCGTTCCTAGTAGCGATTTGCTTTGTGGAACAATTAACATGATTGGCGGATATCAAACACACCCATGTAGCGTATCTCTGGTGAAAAGGTACCCTAAAGGGCCAGCAACGCGCATGTGAAAACTCTAGAGTGGCAGGCGTCATAGGCTAACGTGACAGCTTATCACCAGGCGGATCGTACCCGTATTTACCATGGTGTGGTACCTATGAAAAAAATGACATTGCTGAAATTTATGTTTCAATCACTTCCTTTCTTCAAATTTATGATTTTTATCTGTTTTTATTTTAGCAAAATAATAGAAAACTGTTATATTTTTGCTACACATCAACGCTATAAACTTTTTTGCCACCTAGTTCGCCATAAGTTGATACCAGAGACGATTTTTAAATTTTAGGTTTTTTTTTCATAGTACTTTTTCATACAACTTTTGGTTGCCAAAAAACGTATTTTGCACAAATATATTTTACTATATTTTTAGAATGCCAAAATGACACAAACAAAGAACCAAAATAACAAAAAATAAAACCGCCTTCAAAAATAAGCGCGTTACAAAACACGGAGAAACTAAAAAGCAAAAAATAACAAACCTTTGAATTCAGATTTCTTATCGGGTTGCAATAATCTAAACATCCAAATTATAAACAAATCAATTATTTTTGTAGTCGGTACCAGACCTGTTCGTCGCCTTGCTATATTCAGTTTGCCCCACCCAACCATACATAGGCTGGCCCCGACTCCAAAAATAATTGATTTGTTTATAAATAATTTGGATGTTTAGATTATTGCAATCCGATAAGAAATCTGAATTCAAAGGTTTATTATTTGTTGCTTTTTAGTTTCTCCGTGTTTTGTAACTCGCTTATTTTTGAAGGCGGTTTTATTTTTTGTTAAAAAGTTTATTTATTTGTTGATTTTTAGTGGTTCCTATTGATATTATTTATATCAATCCGAATATATGTACAGTAGTGAAAGAATTATCCTTTAACTCCTAACCATTGAGGAGTTGACCTTCCATCATCAGCTCAGCCACATAAAATTATTACCATCAGGCGTAAATTCTTGGGTTTCTTTTGAAAAATACACTAAGAACATTACATGTGCCTATAACATTTGAAGAGTTCCCTCGATTTCTCCAAGATCCCATCATCATACCCCAACTTGGTGCCAAAGGGACCATCTCGGGGTTATACCTGACCGATTGATAAAAAAAATTTGAAAATTGGTCCATGATTCTCGGAGATATCGAGTAACATCATACATACAAAAAAAAAAACATTCAGTCGAATTGAGAACCTCCTCCTTTTTTTGAAGTCGGTTAAAAAACAAACTTCGGTTCTGTGGGAATTATTATGACCCCTCCCATACAAATGCTCGTACAACTCCTCTATTAATATATCTGGAGTAACCTTTCAGTTACTTACCCCTCTGCCCAAAGTCATATTTGAAAGATTGTATTACTCTTATTTATAATTTTTTTGTCATACTTATTTCAAGTTATGACATTTATGTGATCACGTGGAATCGATTTAAAATTCGTTTGCGGATGGTAAATACTTGTTAAATGTATGATACGGCGACGCCACCATAATGAAATTCAACTAATTATATAGGGATAAGTCCGCTTACATTGTATATTACTGACTCTGTAACTGTGTCTCTTTTGTTTCCTTTATGTACCTACAATAAAGCTTATACATACATACATATATATGGTAAATAAAATGATGTATGTACGTAGAACCAAAGAGGATCGAGTATTATAGAGAATTACTGTCAAAGTAAAATGTGTAATCAATCACAGTGCATAGACTGCCATCTCTCGACACAAGCTTAAAACTTTTGAACCTCAGTTTTGACAATTTGGCCCATATTCTTATAGACCCAGAGCCCAGGCCCGCCAGACCTTCCTCAAATTCTCAAGGATGAAACTTTGGGACAATGTAGAGTTCATATCGGCGGTTAATGTGTGCATATTTTCTAGTTCGGCCCATCGGCCAATTTTTTGCTATCAAGTGATGAAGGTGAAAAAAAAAGTGCTTACTTTCCTTAAATTCTCAAGGCTGATTTTTATATATGTGTTAGAGCACGTTGTTAGAAATTGGTTATCATCAATGCCAGACCGTTTCCGCCGGCCATAACTTTTACCAGACGCGACAAAGTTGGCAAAAAACGACTCTAACTTACCTCATTTTCTCAAGCCTGATATTGATATATGATACGCAGGGACCTGTAACTAGACCGTTTGTAAGCAGCCAGACCAATCGGATGGACCCAACCATCCGCCAGACCGACTTAAAGTTTCGATATGAGCATTAGTAGAATTGAAATATTCCGGGTCTATAAAAGCTAAAAACTTGAATTTTCTACATTAAGCTACGTGTATATTGTATACTTGACGTAATAAGCGACTTTCAAAAATTTTACTTCTAAGGAAATAAAAAAATGAAAGTTTATATGTGGTGCAAGATTAATTTTAAGCTATGAATTTTATTTACACTGCGTAAGTACATGTGTATTTTATTATAAATATAACTTTTACCAGACGCGACAAAGTTGGCAAAAAACGACTCTAACTTACCTCATTTTCTCAAGCCTGATTTTGATATATGATACGCAGGGACCTGTAACTAGACCATTTGTAAGCAGCCAGACCAATCGGATGGACCCAACCATCCGCCAGACCGACTTAAAGTTTCGATATGAGCATTAGTAGAATTGAAATATTCCGGGTCTATAAAAGCTAAAAACTTGAATTTTCTACATTAAGCTACGTGTATATTGTATACTTGACGTAATAAGCGACTTTCAAAAATTTTACTTCTAAGGAAATAAAAAAATGAAAGTTTGTGCAAGACTAATTTTAAGCTATGAATTTTATTTACACTGCGTAACTACATGTGTATTTTATTATAAATAAAAGAAGAAAAGTAAATTAAACTTTTTTTTCGGTCGTCGAACAAGGTAGCTTAATGTAGAAAATTCAAGTTTTTAGCTTTTATAGACGTGGAATATTTCAATTCTACTAATGCTCATATCGAAACTTTAAGTCGGTCTGGCGGATGGTTGGGTCCATCCGATTGGTCTGGCTGCTTACAAACGGTCTAGTTATAGGTTCCTGCGTATCATATATCAAAATCAGGCTTGAGAAAATGAGGTAAGTTAGAGTCGTTTTTTGCCAACTTTGTCGCGTCTGGTAAAAGTTATGGCCGGCGGAAACGGTCTGGCATTGATGATAACCAATTTCTAACAACGTGCTCTAACACATATATAAAAATCAGCCTTGAGAATTTAAGGAAAGTAAGCACTTTTTTTTTCACCTTCATCACTTGATAGCAAAAAATTGGCCGATGGGCCGAACTAGAAAATATGCACACATTAAACGCCGATGTGAACTCTACATTGTCCCAAAGTTTCATCCTTGAGAATTTGAGGAAGGTCTGGCGGGCCTGGGCTCTTGATCTATTAGCTTGATATGTTTTAAAATGTCAAATATTAATATTAGCGCCATCTAGCCGAGCGTACCCCAAAGTTGTATAGCCATCTAGCTCACCGTACCTTTTTCTGTATGGTTTTGGGGTACGTTTTTTTCTTAGACTTTATCGGTCTTTACGAAGTTATATAGGTCTTTGGTATAACGTACAATATGTAGGGTCACGGACTTCGTGACCGTACGTCTGATGTTTATGATTACCTGTAGCGGGAAACGAAATAATGGGCTTTGATAAATTTATGTACTTTCAGTAATTCTGCCTGAACGGTATGAGCAATTATGTAAGGAGGTGTACGGGTACTTGAGACGGATATATGTTCCACGCTCCCGCGCAACCCTCCGTTTTTCAATAATGTTTTTATATTAACATAGTAACATTATCTATCTTTTTCTTACGGAAATCATCCGCGCGGATCCAGGGGGGGGCATGGGGGTCATGATCCCCCCTGGAGCCTAGGCTGGTCATACAAATAGACCACGTGACCCCCCCCCTGGGCCTTTACCACGTGACCCCCCCCTTGGGTTTTCTCTGGAATTGCACATTAACCATCACTAAAAATGTTATGATAAACTTAAATAAACTCACAAAGTATTGAAATCAATCAAAAAACCACTGAAAAATATTATTTCTAAAAAGATTTTCATCAATAATTGTAATTACGAACGGATGACATCAAAAACTCCTGACATTACGAAGTCTAAATTGTCTATGAGTCATAATGTTGGGATGACAACTTATCGTTATGAACGATCGATATGAACGTTTGAGTTTGAATGTATAGCTTTGAAAAAGTGCGTTGATATTAATTTCAATAATTTATCAGATTTTTTACCGACTTCTTTACGTTTTATTTCCTACCTCTTTACAATAAATATTTTACTATCAGTATATTTTTTGTTGTATTAATGTTAATGTTAGGTAAGTTACTATAAAATGAATACTGTACTAGCCTTTTCCATAAGATTGTTGCAAATGTGACGAAACCTAAAAAAAAATAGTTTTTACATAAATATTGTGTGACGTAAAATTAAAAATCCTCCGATGACGTTAGCAGCGTTTATTTACAAATTATCGTTAATTCATCATTTTATCGACATTTCCAATCACTAGTAATTGACAACGTTTCAAAATTTTCAATATCCCCAAATCGAAAACCATTTCGAGATATCACATAAATCACATAAATATCACACATAAATACACACACAGATAGATCACATAAATATTTTTTTTTAATTTTTTTTCCGTATTTTTAGTATAAAAAATCTTAAAAATAGTTTAAAGGGGAAGTGACGTCAAATAGCTGATTTAGAGCTGCCACTATAACAAAAAAATCTTCCAGTTGGGATGTCACTTGAGTTTGACAGTGACACTTATCACAGTTCGTAGCAAAGATATTAAAAATTTCATGGCTTAGTCTATGGTTCGTAGTCATTCACTATAAGTTGACAGTGACATATGACAGTCAGGGCCCTATTTAATAAACGCGACAATGACAGGTGACAGGCGACAGGTGACAATCCGACAATTTGACATTATTTCGTTTAATAAAAATTATCAATGACAAATATGTCACGGTGGAAAAACTACAAATTTGTCGACTTGTCGTGACAATTTGACATATTTCTGTTTAATAAATAATTACCCTTGACAGGCGACAATTGACAATTTGTCCGGAAAAACTTGTAAAATTTGTTTTATTAAACACTGAATTGTCATGACAGGTAGACATATTTGTCAAATTGTAAGAGATTTTCGACAGGCTCTTCATCCTATGTCAACGATATTCGGCAGTTAAATTCGTTCGATTAACTTAAAAAAATGGTGTTAACATCGTCGACCGATAGCAGTAGTGACGATGAATATTTGGCGCAAATTGTACGACGACGACGTCGCATATTTAAACCAAGAATAAACTTTACTTTCGACGTGACTGATGGAATATTCATGGAACGGTTTCGAGTCTCTAAAACTACCGTAGAATACTTAATCAATAAAATTGGACAGCAACTTCAACACGCAACAAGGAGGAATATAGCACTTACACCACTTCAACAAATTTTATGTGTATTACACTGGGTGGGGTGTGGGTCACAGTATCATGTCATTGCAGATGCACACGGAGTTAGTAAAGTGACGGTACATCTGTGTATAAAACGTGTTTGTGAATTAATAACTAGCGAATTATTTGGCGAAGAAATCCGCTGGCCCGATAATTGCAACGATATTCCTAGAAGGTTTATGGCATATAACATTCCCAGAATAGCTGGCATAGTTGACGGATCTCTCATACAAATGGATGCGCCTCGCCAAAATGAATCGGCGTTTGTTGACAGAAACGGAGATCACTCCATGAATGTCATGATCGTATGCGGACCTAATTTAGAAGTTTTTTATGCAAGTGCGAGATGGCCTGGTTCAGTTCATGATGCACGAGTGATGAGGTGTTCTTCGTTAGCACGGAAATGGGAAAGTGGATGGAGACCATTTCCCAATGCAATCATATTGGGAGATAGTGGATATAGTCTACAAAAATGGCTCATGACACCTAGAATTCCAGTACAAATACCAAGAACAGCAAGCCTAGAAAGATTTTTGCGTGCGTTTAGATCTACTCGGAGGATGGTGGAAAATGCACTAGGAATCATAAAAGAAAAATTTCCTTGTCTTAATTATATGAGATTACAGCCAATAATTGCTTCAAAAGTAATATTATCTTGCATTATTCTACATAATATAGAAAAACGACTAGGCTCGCAATTTTACGTTCCCTACGACGACAATGCGGTTCAAGGAAATAATTCAAACAGTAACAATGTTGTTGAACATGATAACGCTATGGTTGCAAGAGACGAGGAAGTAATTGAACCGGAAGCTATTGAAACATTGCAGTCATTAATACAACTGTTTGATTGAGTAACTTATATTTATTATTGGTTACATAGTATTATTTAGCGCTTCCTGCAGAATATCATTAGTCCCTTCAACAGAATAAATAATATGAATATCCTTTTCTTGTTCCGCTGGTACAGAATCAGCAAAACTTACATTTTGTAAATATAAAGGAATTGTAAAATTAGATGGTTTTGTTATATTTAGTTCTTTTTCCATCCTCAGCAACTCCAAATCTAACTTATATTTTTCTCTTTTTGCTATTTCTACTTTTTCTTGTAAGAGCATGACCTCTAATTCCATTTTTTGTTTTTTTAATTCCATTAAATCATTTGGGGTGTCA